>NC_084965.1:16964877-17220466 GCF_949316205.1 Platichthys flesus
CAGCCCTCGAAAATAATGCTTGAAAAAAGTAAAATCCCACATTTTTTGGGGAAAAGTCATGGAAATTTGTTATATTCATATTTTCAAGTCGTTCATTTATAATTAGTTTTAAATAATTCATATGCTTTTAAAAGACATATGCTCAAAATATAAGCAGGCATACGCTCTCATGCTTATTGAAAAGTTCGGTGGCGAAGCAGGCGGGATAATGCACTATGCCAGGGAAGTGTAGATTTAGCCATGCTTGGCTACAAATGGAAAAGTACATGCCATGGGTTACAACAGACAAAGACAATCAAACTATTGTATCATTCATTTGTGTCATTTAAAATATACTGTATGCTTTGGAATTATCATTGTTAGCTTAAATATTAAATGTTGTCACTTTTATGTATACACCGTTTCAAAAAATGTTTCATCATGGTAATTTGGTTAAAGTTATTGAAAAGTCATGGAAATCCAATTGGTCAAAATGTGTATGTTTATGTATATTTAATGTAGAGAGAGCCAGGTTTGATTTCTCCCACTATGAAACACATACAACTCTAAATTACACTTGCTTTCTCTCTTTCAGCTGACTCGACCAAGCCCAAGACCACCACCCGCAGCGCTGGTGCCCCAACCACCACCACCACCACCAGCACTGCCTCACGCACTCGAATTACAGCAGCCAAACCGGCCACATCATCCTCCAGCACCGTACCAGAGAAAAAGCCCACGGTGCCCCGCGCCCCCCGGGCCGCTTTCTCTACCACAGCTACCGCCGCCTCCAAGACTGCGACTCGTCCCAGCACAGCGCCGACCACTGACACCCGCAACGTCCGCTCCAAGATCGGTTCTACAGACAACATGAAGCACCAGCCTGGAGGAGGGAAGGTAGGTCCACCGGTGGTTTCACCTGCAGCCGTCAGTCCTCTAGACTGCTCTCTATGTTTTCAACTGACTTTCAGTGTGTGAGCATGAAATGCCTACTGGTCACTACTATTCTCATCAACAGCTACACTTA
This sequence comes from Platichthys flesus, assembly GCF_949316205.1. Taxonomy (NCBI): domain Eukaryota; kingdom Metazoa; phylum Chordata; class Actinopteri; order Pleuronectiformes; family Pleuronectidae; genus Platichthys; species Platichthys flesus. Next base: position 16,965,884 of record NC_084965.1, read on the forward strand.
CATCCTTAAATATTTGTTCTGTTGTTTTGGCAAATCTGTCTCAGTCAGCAGTTAATTTTCTACCATTTCACTCATTCTTCAAGCTTTAAACCCTCACAGGATCTTTGTTGGAACATTTGAGGCATAAGTTGTGACACAAATGGCAGAGGAAGCTTGTATCTTGGAATAGATCCCTGGTCTTTCTCTGTGTCTTCTCTTATTTCTTTAAGGATAATTCATTGAAACTTTGGTCTTATTTTCATGATACATTAATTTAAGACTTATTTTCTATATGTTTACTCACAACAATCTGTACATTTGCGATTCTCATCCATACTTGTAGCTTTTAGACTGTGACATATATGTATGTATATATTACATATACTATGTATTTCAAGCATAGTCCGCACACAGGTTGAAGCTCGCACAAACGTTTGAATTACCTCCCAGGTAAGGTTCAACAGGCTCAGTCTAAAAAAGGGCCTGTGCCTGAAACGTTACTTTGTGGGAGCAACAACTGGTGGGCAGACAACAAAAGATGATACAATCCCCCACTGTGAATCCCACCGGCATCGTTTTGATTGGTGTGCTTGTTCTCCATCTTTGAGAAAGAGAATAAGCGCAAATCCTTTTGAATTATTTGAGTTCAAAGCAAGGTCCCAACTTTAAGTTCATAAACTATCTTAGTTGTACCTCAGTGTTGCAAATTCTCCTATACATGTATATCAGTAAAATGCGCTTCCAAATATCAATACATATTCAGAGATGTATGTACAATATCTAATATCGCTAACACAGATTGAAATAGCTACAGTTAGATACCTCGCCAATCACATTTATAAGACGTTCTGTGGTAATAATGGCCTCAGACCAAGGTTTCATTGGAATTATCCTTAAGGTTCTTCTCATGTCAAATCATCCCCCTCTCTGTATCTGCAACCTTCTCTTCTTTTCTTTCTTGCATCCTCTCTTTTCTCATCTATCCATGTCCATTTGTTCTTCCCAATTTTCTCCCTTATCTCCTCTTTTAGTTTTTGCTTCTACCCTTCTTTTTCTTAACCTGAACCTTAATCCCATAACCACTTTTGCCTTGTGGTCATAATATTTCTCCTCCTCCTCCTCCTCTCCTTGTGTGTTGTTACGGTGTGTTGTTGTTGTTGTTGTTGTTGACCAAGGTAGGGCTTGTCTCCCCAGGTGTCATCTGCCTCTCAGATCAGGGCTGTTGCCTCCAAAGACACCAGCCAGGGCAAAGTGAGTTCCCCTCTCTATCCCCACCACCATCACCACATTTTCCTCCTCTTTCCTCTCACTTATTACTTTACTTTATTTTACTATTCATACATATTTTTGCAATTTTCCTTTTACAGCTTTTCACATTTTTATTTTATTGAATTGAACAACTAAGGGGAAAAGCCAGTTTGAGAATTGTTTTAAGGTGATTTTAGTAGTAAAAATACTTTTAGTATCCTGTACTGTCACACTGCATTCTCAAACATAAACACATATCCCTTAGGAGAATTTAGAGTTTTAATTACATGAGATTATTATTTCTGCTTCTTTATTTTGCTACATTGTTTTGAATGATGTGGTTTTTCTAGCAGGAAACATGGACACAATTTAATCGCAATGACAACAGACTGAATGTAATATCTCATATGAAAGATGATATGAAAACTACCTGAACAGACTATGATGAGGAAAACGCTTCTCATGACTGATTCATCTTAAAGTTAATGGTTGAATTTAATGATTTTTGGGGGGATGTGGTTTCAGCTGTAGCAACATTTAGCTGTGCTGCATCCCACATATGAAATGTATAGAGTTCCCCGGATGAATATTTTATTTATGCTGTAGTTGCTTTCACAGCTCTCAAGGTCACCTTACAAGGCAGAGATAAAAAAATATATAAAATGAACAGTGAATAAAACATTATGTAGGTTGGCCAAATGGAAATCAATCTGTCTAAATAAGCTGGTTTAAAAAGATGGGTTTTCCAACCGGATTTGAAAGAGAGAGAGAGTCAATGGTATAGATATCTGGTGGGAGGAAGTTCCAGAGGTCGGGAGCAGAGCTGCTGAATGAAACTGCTGAAGGACAGGAGTGATGGGATTAAAGGGGGGGGGGGGGGTTCTGGAAATGATGCAACCAGCAGAGTTCAGGACTTGTTGAAGTTAATGAAGGAATTTTTGAGGGAGACCAAAAAGAAGGGAGTAACAGTAATCGATGCGGGATATACCCAGGTTGTGAGAAAGAATGGTGGTGCTGTTCGGTGTGAGGGAAGGGAGGAGGCGATTAATGTTACACGGATGGAAGTATGTGGAACCAGTAACATTATGGATCTGAGTTTGGAAAGATAGTGTGCTGTCAAGGATGTCACCCAGACTCTTAACCTGAGGAGGAGGAGAAACTAAGGAGTTAACAATGGCGAAGGAAAAACTCAATAAGGAGAAACTGTTTTATCACTGTTGAGTTTGAGAGAGTTGCAGGAGATCCAGGATTTATATTCCTGTAGACAATCAGAGAAAGACGTAGGCAGGAAGATGGAGATGGTTGGGTGGACAGGTAGAGCTGGTTGTCATCTGCATTGCAATGGAAATGAGTGTTAAATCTATGGAAGATATGGCCAAGAGGAGGTGAATAGATGATAAATAGAAGGGGCCCAAGGACAGAACCCTGTGGAACACCAATAGTGACTGGAAATGGCTTCTTCATATTTAATAAATATCTGTGGTGTCCTCTTATGGTGTTGTTACCCTCGAGCCATTCAAATATTAACAGCATACAGCAAAGTCACTGCAAAGAGATTATCCATTTACAATTGCAACAATAATACAGCTTTAACAGTTAATGGCTGATTGGAACATTTTCAGAATGTTTGATTCCAGACATTTCTATGACAGGATATCATTTTTGCAAATTTTTGTTAACATAGTGTTGTCCGGCGAGGTAATGAACAGTGTTTGACTATGAGGTCAGTCAGAGGGGGGTACCTGGTTGGTGGATCGTCCCACTGCTGCAGACACTGGTTCAGTCCTTCATGGCTCGACCTCCGTCAAATAGATCAGGCAGTGTGGAAACCTGGTGAGGGATCACTCTCTTGTCCCTGCCATAATGACTCCCGCTGGTTGATTGTCCTGTGTAAAGCAGGCTGTGTGAAAGGCCGTGTTTTACTGAATTTAGAATTATTTCAATTTTTCTTTTCACCATGTTATGAAACATTCACTTGGACGTAAAGGTTTTGTCTGATAGCAATATGAGTCTAACCTGCATGTTATAACCCAAATAACGTTTCCGTCATGTTTTTGTTTAAAAGTGCTAAACATATTGTCCTGTGTCTCCATCAAACACGTGTCCTGAGACTCCACATGTTTACATGTTGTGTTACGTGTGGTGCATGTGTGTGATTCATAGAATCGATTCTGTGAGGCCTTCACTGGCTCTTGTCTTCCTTTTCTCCACATTTGGATAAAACAATATTTGGATTATTCCCAGTTCTTATTACTGATCGTGTCAGACATCTTATCAGCCCTGCAGTTGATAGCGATGTTATATTAAATAGTTTAAATGCCTACAGCCATATTGTCCAGGTGGACCTTGCTCGCTTCCCCTGTCCTTTCTTTTCTAACCCGACCGGTGACGGTGATTTCTCCTCTACACCCTTCTTTTTTATCCTCCTTTCTTCTATTTTTGTCTTATCACCTCTCTTTTCCTCTCCTTTCACATCCTCTCCTGTCGTCATCTTCCTCTGCTCTCCTCCTCTTCCATCTTGCTGCTATGCTGTGTCCATATAGGTTCAGATAGTCTCCAAAAAGCTGGACTTCAGCCACGTCACCTCCCGCTTGGGCTCCAAGGACAATATGAAGTATGTTCCTGGTGGAGGGAATGTAAGTACTGTCTGGCCCACAACCAGCCACTAATTAGTCCCAACAATTTGACTCAGTTAAGCAGATGGGAAGAAAGGCAGAATCAAAGAAATGTATTTCCATCCCCTTGTTGCTCCTAATAAGGGTCAACAGTCATTAGTACCGGCTTTTCAGCCTTTAGCAGAGTCGAGGCATTCCCTCAAAGTCAAGCTCCACACGGAATTCAAGTTTTACAGGACAGCATGCAAGCAAGCCTAACGTTCCAGCCCCTTGCCCACAACCTGCTTCACAGCCCCCTGCTCCCTTTATCTCTTCTTGTGTTGTCCTGCCCTGCCACTAACTCACTAAACACCAGTCAAGCAAACAAACACCGCTGCCCTCTGATTGGCCCCGTTCTGAGACGACGGTGATGTCGCCACACAGATGGGAATCAGGGATTTCTGTTTTTTCTGTCCTGTCCTCAGCTTCTTCTTATGGTGCCTGCAATTCTTTACCTACCATCTTTACAACAAGTGTACCACTCGATGTCACTGCAGTGAAGTATAATAATGTGAATTCGATGAAAGTGTTCATTTCAATGATGGTGAGCCTGAGGAATGTGGTCCGCCAGGACCCTGTCTGAAATCCCAAAGCTCAGCATTGTTTCTTAGAAATGTGATCTTGGCGTTATGATCTGATTTCTTTGTCAGCTGATTTTTGCCTCAGTATGGCGGAGGTGAACTGTGATCACTGCTTGTCTTATGAGGATGATAATTAAAGGTGTAAAAAGGACTTTGATAATATACAGTATGTATATAACTGTATATAATCAAAAATTACAGTATTAGGGCCATATTGAAGTAGAAAATATTCAGAGATTTTGAGAATAAAGAAAAAAAAAGTTTATGAAATAAGCAGCAAAGAGAACCCATGCTCACTGGAGTTCTGCTCCTTCGGGATCCCAAATCAGTTTTTATCTCTTAAAATTACAACTTTATTCTAGTACTATAACTAGTCCATTCTTGAAAGCTCTGACGGCCGTCATACTTTCAAAGTGATATGACAGTGAACAAGGGATAGAATCTCTTATGACCTTCCACCCGGCCTGTTTGTTATCACTGTTGATAACGAAAAGCTTGTGTGACATTTAACAGGTGCAGATACTCAACAAGAAGGTGGATTTGAGTAAGGTGACGTCAAAGTGCGGCTCCAAGGACAACATCAAATACAAGCCTGGTGAGCTTAAAGATGTTGTTATAACTCTGCTGTAATAGTTATTATAGTGTCTCTGTATAATCAGGTACAATGCACTACTTTCAACTGACCCTGTTCTAGAGACATCAAACCACTTCAGGTCATTGTGTATGGTGCAGTTTAATGTGCTGTTGAACTGTGTTGTTTTACTGACGTGTCCATTAATATATCAATGATAAAGGTTGTAATAGACCACATTGGTTTCAGAGTATTGATAAATCCATATGTATAGTAATTAATATAATTAATAAATGTGTGCAACCCACCTCACATTTTGTAGTGACCCTGACACATTGGTTGACTTTTTAAATTTTATATTTAATATTTTAGACATCCATGGTCTAAAAAACTTTTAGGGAAAGGGAAACATCACTTTTGCTTACAGTGAGCATACATGTGTTAACATACCAGTATAGCTGGTTTCAGAAGTCCAGCTAAAACATATAAAGTGATGTGTAAGAAAATCTTTTCTATTTATTTTTTATTCATTATGAAGAACAACAGTAGAAACCTCATCGCTTTCCGTTGTCCTGCTTTAAGTGTGAGGGTGTGTTCTTCACACTGATGATACTCGTGTGTGCTGCAGGTGGCGGGGACGTGAAGATCGGGTCCCACAAGGTGAACTTTAGGGAAAAGGCTCAGTCCAAAGTGGGCTCCACTGACAATCTGAGCCATTCACCTGGTGGAGGGAACATTAAGGTGAGATCATCACACATGAACACAACCTTGTTTGACCTACTGTTACAGCAGGTCATGAGCCAGCCCACACAATGACAATGCAGTTAGAACCGTACATTTGCACATGAGAATTCAGATGTACTTCTATAGTCGTTATGGAGTGCATTAAAAAGTGTTCAAGGTTTGTTTCCATCTCTACCTGCAGTTTGCTGATAGTGGCGACTACTTGATGTAATCCTGATGGCAACAAACAATGCATTGCACCAGCTTCCAGTATTATTAGATTATTATAACATTAAACATTCATGACTAATTGAGCTATTATTAAATTAAAGAAACATCCCTACGGTATTGTTGTTTACAAAGTATTCAATGCACAATACTGTGTTGATGTGTGTTGAGATTTAACACAGCAGCCGTGAGATGCTGTTGATTCAAACACTTTGACCTGTCCAACTCATTTTAGGGTTTATTTTGTGGATCGTGCTGTCCCCTCAGCCTACTGCAGTCCATGTGTGTTTCATCATCACAAGCTTCCATCTCCCCCTCATCCTCACCCCCTGTTTGACACACCCAGTCCTCATCTGCACCCTCCAACTCAGTGAAGAATCATAATCACAGGAACAAACTAAAAATAACAGTCAGATAATAGAGACCTTGTGTTAACTGAAGTCTATTTAAAATAATGATTTACACAACTTTGAAGCTCTTTGTAGCAACAACAATGTCTGTAATCCACTCTTGCTTTTGCTTCATTGTGTTAGGAAGATGCAGGGCTTATCTTGAATACTTATTTATACTCGAAACATGAAAGAAAAGAAACAAAGATTGATATATCCTTGTCCATTTAGTAAAGCAGTGCAACTTTTTTTTTTTAAATGGTAAGAATGGTGAAGCGATGAATGTATCCTAGTACTTAATGTAGCTTATTCCTGTCCATTTTTCGGCTTCAGCAGGGCTTTGCTATGATATGTTTTTGCATTTGCCGTTTAACACGTTGTCATTTATTCTTCATTCACTCCAATGTAGAATAACAAATTTTAAGCATTTGTATTGCTATATGAGATCGTACCGAAGAGTTTGCAGCTCAGGAAAACCATTTCTACACATGATGACTGCAGATCTGTCACATTTATATGTGCTTGACTCCCTTTATCACTGCGTTCATGTGTTATTACTTTTTTGAAATTACATCTTTCCCATCTGAGCCTGGCTCCAGATCTTGTAACCAGACATGTGCTTCAGTCTTGTAAGCGCACACCAAACTGTTCTTAAATCAGTTCCTGAAGAGCTATAACCTGATTTTTACGAAGAAACGTTACAGATGTGGTTATATAGATCTGGAGCCAGGTTGTCCCATCTCCACCAATTTACATGGCCTGCTGTGTGTTTCTAGGCTGAGGGGGGCCAGGAGACAACTGAGGGGAATGGGACGCCCCTGAGTGGCACCCAGGCCCCAGCCCCAAGTCTTGAGGCAGGGGAGGCTGGGCACCTCCCTGCCCACGAGAATGGGCTAAAGGACGGGGCTCCATGTGAGAGCGAGAGTCTCCGGGAGCCCCAGGCCCTGGACTCGAGCATCCCAGAGACAAGTAAGTTCATGTTTGTGCCTCATCAGCTCTTTTCATCCTCATGTCATTGTGGCTGAAGTGTACTGTAACTGTCTCTGTTTGTGCTAAAGTTCATCTTGTCTGCACTTCAAATGTCAGCACGCCCCTGATCACACCACCATCTTTTGACTTTTATTTCTTACAGGCATCTAATTCTGCTGTCCTTCTGCCCTCCTCATCTCAACCCCCCCACAACTTCCTCTTCTCCCTCTCCCCACCTCTTTCTTTTATGTAACTTTTATTTAACCCTTTATTCCCGTCCCCCTCTCTCTCTCTCTCTCTCTCTCCCTCTATCCCTCTCTCCCTCTATCCCTCTCTCTCTCTCTCTCTCTCTCTCTCTCTCTCTCTCTCTCTCTCTCTCTCTCTCTCTCCTTTCCAACCTCTCTGCTGCAGATTGAGTTATTCAAGCTCAACTTCCGCGAGAATGCTCGCTCTCGCACGGACCACGGCGCCAACATCGTCACCTGGCCGGCCCCCCAGGACAACAGCGGACCCCACCCACACGACTCCTTCTATTCTCTACACCGCCAGCATCAAAACCCCCCCCTCCCAGACTTGCCGCAGCATCTCCTTCTTTGAGTCGTTGGCCGCCGCGGCCGCTTGCTGTGGAGGCTCCCCCTCCGCCCCCTCCTTGCTGCGTCTCCAGGTGGAGGTCAAGGGGGACGGCAGCAGCTCCTCAATGAGATCTTGACCTTTTCTTTGCCCCCGTAAAGCTCTGAAAACCTCCCTCTTCTTAAATGTGTTGTTGCACATGTGACCTTTCTAATAGTTCTGCTTCATGCCTCTTCTCTCACATCTGAGCACATCATTATGCGCCGTCACCCTCATCGCTTCAAACCTTTCCAATCCCCTGCATTTGGCTGAAGTGACTGTATAGAATAAGCTTGAGCCTCGTTGGGAATCTACGTGAAGGGAAATTAGGGGACTGCAAGGTTTCCGTACGTTTGTGGCTGCACCTTATTATAGGAATCATTGAGTTTCACTTGGATCCTCTTTACCCACAACCTGGTGGTGGACTCTGACCCTGCATCACCTCTCCTGCACACCTCAGACAGCAGTTTACTTGTCTCCCGAGCAGCATGGAAACCCTTTCAGACTCACCTCCGGCTTCTGTCACACACGTACAATAGCTTCGCTTTCCCTCGTGACTGTAGGGGCTGTTTGTTCCCAGTAACCACTTACTCTCTGCTTCAATAACGTCCACAGTAATCTATTGTTCAATCTTCATCATCACTCCCTCTCGTCATCATCACTTACCATAAACAAGCTGAGAAACAAAAAAAAAGCTAGACAACAAGTAGACTGTATGAACATTTTAGGCTGTTTAACTCTTTATTCTCTGTGTTTGTGATAATGTGTTTGAGTGACAAAAGTTGTGTAAAAATGAGCTTCGGTGTTCAGTTCGGTTCTTATTTCTGTCTTTCCTCTTAGGTTTTGATTTTAAAAACAAGTTTTCATTTTATTTATTGTATGTTTCTTCCTATATAAGCAATACGGTGTTCGTTATTTTCCCGATAGTACACCGAACATCTTGGAAACACGCACAGGATTTTTCTCAAACCGAGACTCAGTGAGGAAAGAGGTTGCGTGTGGAGGGAGGAAGAAAGTGAGGAGGGAGGTGTTCCTAGGAAGATGCAGAAACGAAGCATTTGAGGTGTGCTTTACATGAATGGCAAAATAAGAAACCTGTACGTTTTTAGAAATTCGAGAAGCTGCATGTGAGCGTACAGTCCAGCGGGAGATGAGGAAGATGTCGTCGGATAGGAAAGTCTTTGGCGTTAAAGAGGATGTGTGTCTCGTTCGTGCCTCCTGACCTTTATACCTGAAAAACTAAAGTTAATGACGGAGATGATAATGAGAGAATATCATAGTTGATAAAACATAAGAAACAACCTGGTATCAGCTGTTTGAAGGAAAGTGTGTAAACCAAGCGGTCCTGGTAGCTGTGTGTAGTAACAAGCTCAGGTGTCTCCATGAGGGTAATAGTAGCATGTTGTTAGGCACTTGACACAAAACATCTCCAATAGTGTCTGTGTGTCCTTGATGGAAGTACTGGCGGCGGAACATGATGCGGCTTTATTTTCTTCTCCTGTAGCAATGTATTTCAACCTCAAATTGCCTTTACAATGCATGGCCAGATTCTATAATATCCCCCCTGGGAGCTGAAAGCCTGGAGCATTATGACTCAAAGTTGTGTGGTTTGGTACCATATGTGTATCTGGGGAAATAATCTTAGACGGTCAATGTGCTGCTACTCACATGGTGATTTTTATATGGTGGTGAACAGGGCGAACTTTGATGGTTGCAGTTTCATCTCTTAGAGAAATGATTTAGTTCTAGGTGCAGATTTGTATCCAGCGATTCAATGGCTCAAACAGACAGAAATGATATTCTTTATAACATTATTACAGGTATTTCTCATACATCAATGACATGCTGCTCAATGTCCACTAATACTTCATCAGTTTAGGTATAGTGCTCTAACAAGGGCTAGGTGTCGTTTTCAATCCAAGAACTATAATTGACACCAGAACAACTCTTGATGACAAATAATATTAAAAAGTACAACTTAAATTCATAGGAATCTGAAGATCTAAAAAAAATGGATTTTATAGTTTTTTCATGTAAATTTGAACTCTCATGTCAGAGTTAGATGAAGTTTGATACCCAGCACTTGTTTTATATATATATATATATATATATATATATATATATATATATATATATATATATACTGACATATTATCTGACTATGAATACAAATTTACAGAATTTCACAAAAATGAATGTTAATACTAGAAAAGGCCTTTTCTAGAGCATAGCTACATTGACTGTCCCAGAGAGATGATATCCGACTACAAAAACACTCCTGTTCAAATTGTCACTTTAATAATGATCAATAAAACGCTTTGACAAAACTAAATTGCACCTTAATGCTTAAATGTGTCAAAAGAGGTAATTGTGCTGCAGTAATGATGTTTTATTAACAGCTAAATGACTCCTCTTTTACAAGTAGTTAAATTAACCCCTAATTAAAGCAAATGAGCAATAAGCTGACGTACACCGCCCTCACCTTTCCTACTCAATCATTAAAAAACGATTCAGTCATTTTTTTGTTCTCCATTGGAATGCCTTAAAAAGTGAAAAGCTAACAAGCAAAGATTACATTTTTTAAAAAACAGTAATAGGCAATAAATGTTGATTGAAGTCTTCTGAACCAGGGAATGTTTGAAGTGCAGATGTTTGAGGGCTTTTCTGCCAGCTGAATTTGTGCCACACCTGTCACCAAGCTGAAGCTTTCCTTGTGCCTGTCCACAACCACATTTAAGCTTTGCTTTTACCCCAGTGTTTTTACTCACCACTCCTTGTGAGGTCGCACGCGGATGTAAGATGATGTTTTACCCATGCCCTTAAGGCCCTAAAAACAAGAACATCACCGGGGGGTTGGTGGGTGGGAGTTTCGAGGCTGTTCAGAAAAGCTTTTATGTCCATGTACCTTTAATGGTTTGGCGGGGAGTATGCGTTTTATCATGACTATTATGACTATTATTCTCATTATTAGTATGACAAATTGAAAAGGTCTGCCTTTTTCCGTGGAAAGGGGCCACCGAATTGAAAGAATGTCTTTTGAGATATATTGTACTAAAGACGCAACGCTTTTGTATATGTATTTATCGTTGTGTTTCTGTAGCCTCGTGACGGTGGTGCACTCGCGGATGAAGGGGTAATACTTTTGATTTGTGACAGCCAGTTTCACAACCTACGCCGCGGACTTCCAGTAGAGACGTGAGATCTGAACCCAAATACAACAAACGCAGAAAATCTCATGGAGCCAGGTATTACGGAAGATGCTGTAAGAGCAGCTTAATTTAGAAACTGTCAACATATAATTATTACAAGAGGCATTTAACAATATTTGTAGTGCACATTTATGAATACACACTAATAAATGAAGTCCACAAACTCAGTCTTAAGAGATGATTAGCTCAAAATTTTCGCTTTAAATATACAGTGACCTCTGTATAGGTTCGTTGAAAAAGATGAATGGGACTGAAGCTAACGCACCATAATCACATGATATTGTTTAACTTAGTTTACAAAGCACTGAGTTTAGAGGTCAGTGAATAAGCCTGTAATTTGGGAGTAATGCATATCAATACATATTGGCTCCCACACGTTGCACTCGAGCAGCAACCTGCCCTGAAGAGTCGCACACACCGAGACCCTAACACATCCTCGTTTGAGATTTAGGCAACTAATTGTAGCTTCTGGGTTTGGCTTGTGTGATAAACGCTCCTCTGTAATAATTGCTCCAAGGAGCCACGTAGAACTCCATGTACGGCTACATGTACTCGTACCAGACAAGTGTAGCACTCGCTAATAAACACCTACTACACCTGCAGAGCATGCTGACAGACAATGGGATGTGTTAGGTAGACTTACTATGATATTTGCAGAATCTCCTTGTGTTTTTTTTGTGTTTTTCTTCTTTTGTTTTCATTAATTTGAATTTTTTTTTTTTTTGGTTTGGAAAAAGAAGTGTTTATTGTGATTACTTGTTAGTGATGTGATTAATAAACATTAAATAAAACGAACTAAAACTCTCATCTGTGTTTGATTTATTGGTATTTCAGTGGGCTCAATATTGTTTTCTGAAAGAATGAAAAAGTGTAGATTTTATCCTTTTATAGTTTTCTGGACAGAATTCAGCACACTCTCTGCAAAGCAATTTTTTTTGATTTTTTTGGAACTGGTTCAAAAAAATCCTACTTGTTGGTCAACTTGACTAGCACTGTAGGTGCCACCAATACTTATACTAAAGAATATTAGGAAAATGCAGTTTATTTTTATAAAATTCCTCCTGGAGTTATTATGCTGCTGAGGGTTGTCAGCGTCCCATGGCCAATTCCTCACATACAGTACATCAAGCACTGCTGTGTTTGTTGTTTTTCACTACACGATGAGATATTGTATTAAAAGATATGCTCTCCCAGTTTGGTTTCCCATCCAGTCATTATCTCTGCCAATGATCCTTTTAATAAAGAGGGTGCTGGTTTCATGCTTTCTACATTCTTTTTACCCTGTTAAAAGGGTTTTTTAGAAGTTTTTCCTTACTCTTGTTGAGGGTCAAGGACAGATGATGTCACATATTGTTAAAGCCCTATGAGACAAATTGTGATTTGTGAATATGGGCCATACAAATAAAATTTGATTGATTGATTGATTGATTAAATCCCAGATGAAATTAGGCGAGAGACGGGGTCACCAGTCCATCGCAGGTCCATCACAAGGCCAACATGCAGAGACAAACAAACATTCACACTCACTCTCACAATTACGTTCAATTTACAGTCTCCAATTGACCTTCTCACTATCCCAAACATATTACTTCGGACTGTGGGAGGAAGCCAGAGAAAACGGAGGCAAACCCGGGCAGAAAATCCAAACTACACCCAGACAGACCCTGACCGGACCTGGGACCATCTTGCTGTGACCCAGCAGTGGAAACCACTTAACCACCTAGTTGGGAATTCTAAAAGAGAATGTGATTTGGAGAAAATGTGTGGTCCATGAAGGCCATGTGATCCTAGGTACCCAAGTAGCTTTGATTAAATATTTTACATACAGAGCCTTCTTGTCTTTTGTTCTCTTCTTTTCTCCCTCTTTATTTGTACCTCAGGGGAATAGGTTGTTGAAGTTGTGGTATTTATGTTTTCATGTGTTCAATAGCGTAAGAAAAAAACAATATAAATAAGTAAAATAAAAAATCATATATATGGCTTATTATAAAGAATACATTTTAAAAGATCAATTAAATCACTGTGTGTGTTTAAAGGAGCAGAAAAGTCTGTGAGTCACTTTTCAGACTTTACTGTTTTCTGCTGGTGCTGTTTTTAAACTGTGGTTTCAGGATTTAAAGATAAACACTGCAATGCATTCCTCATGATGTGATTTCCCCCTGAAGTTAACTGGGCGTGACTCTCATAAAAGCATAAACCAAGAGTCTTAAGTCTCTATTCATTAGTGTGTGATGTGTAGAAACCAAGACAGACACTGACCTCTAGTGGAGGCAGAACGAAAATAAATACTACCATAATTAAAGATTACATATGTTTTATTTAACATTTTACCAAACATTAACCTACGGTAGGAATAGGATTTAAGCCAGAATGTGTGATTTAACTGTCACAATTACTTTTTTTAATAAGGAAGCCAGTCCACTATGAACCAGCACATTAATCCTAGAGGCTGCATTCAGGCTCCACAGATGTTTGACATGTTACAGTTGGAAAATACACAATTCTTACAGACAACACTGATGGAGGCTGTGTTCATAAAACTCATAGAGGTTACATCTTAACAATACAAACACTATAATAGTTAACAGCCTGCTCCTTCAGAGATGAACATCCATCCTAAAGAGCCTTAATGTCACTGATGGCTTTGAGGAGTGCAGCGCTGAGGCTCTTCACAATGAGCTGTTGCTGCATTGCTCCAACGTCGAGATCAGTTCTACTTTTCGTTGAATCTTTGGTGGGGGTGGTCCTGGTTTGATGGTAATCTGGGTAAATGTCTCATAATACTTCCCTCAGGATCTTGGAGGGAAATTAAGTTCCGGAGTTAAAGATTGGATTTCAAAATAACGCTTTGGAAAGTAACAAGTAAAAACAGCAGAGTTTAGATTTCTCTTAAAATATATAACGTATGGAAACGCTGATCCCCTGAAACTTGTTTGGGGAAAGTTAAGAGTAGAACGTTGGAGGAGTTTTAAAGGAGCAGCCATACACACAAACAAACACATAAACAAACAAACACACAAACCGTTCTATTGTTATAGGAAACGTACAGGTAGGCCTTGGTCTGCGTGTAATACCCTCTGTTGGAGGATGGGGGCAGTAGTGCGCCTTTTAACATCCTCGTGCTCCTTCGTTTCAAAAGAAGAAGACTGTTACTTAGTTACCGTCAACATCTGAAGTTGCTGCGTTGCCCGAGTCGCCGTTTGCTGACGTTTGGTTCATTCAGGTAAAATAACTACACTACCTCCTCTGTTGGAAAATGTGTAGCGGTTGTTTACTGTCTGACTGTATAAATGACTGAGTTCAGTTTCATATACAAAACACGCGCTGGCTCCTCCAAGCTACACTGTGTCCACCAGCTAACGTTAGCTAGTGGTAAACCAACAGCACTTTAACACGTCGAAGTCAGGAACAGTCGAGTTTAGATGTAGTTAACCAGACTGGTTTTCATTACAGACGTAACTTAACGCTGGGTTGGCAAGACTAGCGCTGTAAGCTAACATAAAGTGTCTAGAGCAATGAAAGCACAAGCATTTCAATAGCATATTGTACTACAAATGATTTCTGGACACTTATAGCTACATGTTCGTCAAGCTTAAGTCCTATACCGGCTATGTTATTAATATTGTTTGCGTTAATTCCTCAAACTTCGTGCTTTTGGCTGATGAGTGACAGCTAATTTCCTCTGTGAGCTTTGCTGGACAATAAAACAAGGTTTTTAAACACAGACACTGCATCTGATCAAGCGTAAACAGATGTTGTACAGGTTCTAAGACAAGTGATGCAAAGTATAAGGGATGCATGAATTAACATCAGGCATCATGTAGTTTCTGAGACAGCTTTCATGTCCACACGTGTGGATTTAAAAGCCTTAAAACGGTCCTCTATGTGTTTCCCAAAACAACTACACTAAACATGTTTAATCAGGTTATTGAAGCTAGATCAACAGCTCCGTTCCTGTCTGTCAGTGTGCAAACAATTTTCATCACATTGGATTTGCATGGCCGTAACAAAATCAGTCCATCGGTCAATTTGTCCATATTGTCGCTGTGCTTCAGGCATCATGACGAGCCAGCGTCCTCCCTCCAGCATGGGTCGTCCAATGAGTCGCACTGGGTCTGTGGTCCCTGGTGCTGGAAGACCCCCAACAGGTGTCCGACCTCCTCCAACAGCTATACGTGTTGCAACTGGGGTAAGTCCACTGCAGTTTGGATTGGTACTATCTGAGGTGGGCTTAGGTTGGGGTCAAAAGGCAGCTCTCTAAGTGAGGGTTAAGAGGGGGATCATTAAATACATCATTGATTGGTTAAGATCTAGAATAAATAAAAAGTTTAAAAGCCTGAAGGTGCAGGTAGGATAGTGGGAGGAAGTTCTTATTAAAAGAAGGAGAATATCATTCCGAACACCTGACATATCCATACATACAGTGCCTTGCATAAGTATTCACCCCCCTTGTACTTTTCTACAAAAATACACATATGCGAGTCAAGTGCTTGAAATATCACTGAAAACACAAAAGGCCTAAAAAGTGCGATAAAAGTTCACAAGTTTGTTTTGTTCTGTTTAAGTCAGATCAATATATCGACTAGATAGATCCAAAAGCCCCAAAATAATCCTCGGGTCCCTGACCTCTGATGACATTTATATAAATAACATCAACCTGTTTTGGCATACAGATCTGAGAACAGTGGAATCTTTGCAAATTTTCACCTATTGTTGTTGCTTCCAAATTCTAATAATTATTCAATTAGTTCTACTTCAAAACGTTATAATGTGGGGCAATGTTTATCTGTGTGGGAAATGCACAACCAGGAGCTGTATTTTAGGGACATAATTCCTGCTCTTCACCTTGTATGTACAAAGGAGAGATTAATGCAGTGTCATTCTTCTCCATTGTCTTTTTCTTTGAGGCTACTTGATTATTTTACAGTATCCAATGATTGCTTTTGTCTTCTCCCTTTTCTCTATGTTTGGCATTGTTTTATGTCAAATAAAACAATGAAACGTCTCCTTTCTCATTATAGACTGGGTAACTGTCCACCTTCTGAAAAGGTAAACTTTGGTTAACTCCAGTGTATCTTTTCTTTCTTGGTCAATACAGATGGTTCCAGGTACAAGTGGTCATCCTGGTATGAGGGGCGGGATCCCAAGTGCCACTGCTGGAGTCCTGTCAGCACAGATCAAAGTGACTGACAGGCCGGTCACCCAACAGGGGCTCAGTGGCATGAAGACGGGCATGAAAGGTATGCAGTGACGTCATCGTACCATTTCACATTATCTCATGTATTGGCTCAACATTTATGGCTACTGTGAATTATGTCAAAACAGACATCACATCATTATAATTCCCACTTCTCTTTTGCTTGAAAACGTTTTTCCTTCCTCAATCCCAAACAGGACCTCAGAGACAGATTCTGGATAAGTCCTACTACCTGGGCCTTCTCAGGTAACATATTTGAACTGTACAATATATATAAACACGACAGAAAAACACAAGGGGAATACAGATCCAATAGAACTATACTAGTTTGTTATACTGTAAATCCTTTTGGTTATAGCCACATTAGAGAACATAGTAGGGTAAATTAACTTTGTCGCCACTGAAAGGCTATGTTGCTGTTGTTTACCCCAAAGAGACTTATAAAGGACTAATTCTTAAACTCCCTGTTGGTACATAATTGTCCAAAGTGAATATTATTTCTTTGCTACAGGAGTAAGATCAATGAGTTGACCACAGAGACGAGCAAACTGCACAAAGAGATTGACAACTACAACCAGGAGAACTCTGTCTACCTCTCCTACGAGAAGAGGTCAGTGGTATTTTTACAAGCTTGTGTTCACACTGTATCAATTATACTTGAATAACAGACCCCCCCCCAATAAAAAAGACCCCCAAGTGACCAAATCTTTGTGATTTTCTTTCTTCCTCAGGGCTGAGGGTCTGGCTGCAGAGATTAAGGATCTACAAGGCCAGCTTGCTGATTACAATATGGTAAGCAGCTGAACACGTTATAGATTTTAACCATAGTCAATCACTACTTTCTGTGAGTTGCTGCTAAAAAGTTGTTATACCTTCTACATCCTGGAACTTAGTAAAAAGAGATAGTAAAAACACATTTTACACTATCGAAAACTGTCTGATGCAAATATCCATAATGACTCCCAGTGACTGTAGATCTCAAGTCTGTAAACATCAGCTGATTAAGTGACACAAAAGAAAATCCTGCAGATCATTGGCAATATGTGATGGTAAATGTTTGACTATGGCTGTTGTGTTCTGAAAGCAATAACCAAACATCAGTTACGAATCAGAACTATATTTAAGAAGGGGAAAAAAATTGGTATATATATTATTATACAGTTTTTTTTTTAAGTTTGTGTAAACTCTTGTAATTCCAGCTTGTGGACAAGCTCAACACCAACACGGAGATGGAGGAAATGATGAATGATTACAACATTGTAAGTACTAACCTTTCTGACTGAAACCCTGAAAGTTCTCATATGATGAAAATTCCCTCTCATTGCTTCCACATTCCGTCCTTTCTTCCTAGTTGAAAGCCCAGAACGACAACGCGGCTGAAAGCATCGACAGCATCTTCACCGAGAGGAGGGAGTAAGTATTAAGTCAAAGTTCAATTATTGCTTTAATCATTATTCAAAGCATTTCACAACTTCTAAACAAGACTAAGAAGCTAAAATGGCCGGGGCAAACATGACTCTGTAATTAGCCCTGAGCGCATTATCTTGCAAGTCAGCAAAAATATAATGTGTTTTACACTTTTCCCTGACAAATATACTCTATAGACTGCTAAAGTACCTAACTCACCTGTGCTGTAGTACATACTATATCCTTCCATAAACTGTAGATCATTTTGATCTAATAATGATCCTTCAAGTAAATTAGATTCTACATCTCTTCTTGACTAATGGATTGTTTGTGTACAACCTGAAGTGTTCATTTTGCAGGATATCATTTACTAGGGTGCGGGCAACTGGAATGTGGTACAGAATTATTACATACCTTTGTGTGGTGTTCACGTCTCAATAGGACTGGATTGTGTATATTAGGTTTGATTTTTTGGTTAGGAATAAGGAAGACTTCGGTTAGAAAGAGCTTTAATGTTCACGTCTGTATGTTTTTGCATTATCTTTGTGATGTCACAGAGTAACATAAAAACGATACAAAAAGCAGTAATGGCTTGGATCACCACCAGAACAACAAACTCACGCTAAGAGACAGTGACTGTCTGACTGATAGTATTTAGCAGTGCCAATAAATAAGTAAGTGAAATAATTGTATCTAATTTGCTTTCGATATGACATCTAAAAAAAAAAAAAATCCTGACGTTTTAAACACCCATCTGTGTAAGAAGGTGACTGGCTCCTTTGGTAACTTAGGGCACAGTCACAAATACGTGAATCCGAAGCTAATATTGCGGGTAAATGTTCACCAAAGTTGAACTGCTTGCAAAACCATACTGCGATTTGCTGCGTCACAGTAAGTAATTGTTTTATTCGCCCCCCCCTGCTGGCACAGATAGGAAGTGAATGGGAAGTGAAGGTTCACCACTGCTACATTCGTGTATGTGTGACCGGGCCCTAAAGCGGCTCTGTGTTCCTTCATGGTTCTGACAAATCCCCCTGTTCAGCATGTCACTCTTCCCTCTTGATGTATGGATCCTCGAAATACCCATCCTCGTCCTCCTCCTCCTGTCCTCGCCCGTTCTGTCTCTCAAAGGTGAAGGTCTGATGGTTGTTGTATCTTCCGATCTCCGAGAACACCGTTGAGGCAAAGTGGTCGTCGTCATCCTCCTGTGGGTGTAGCCGCCGATGACGGTAGTTGTGGAAGAGCTTGTACCAGGAAGGCCCCTTGATGGCACATACAATGAGCATTGAGGTTGTCAGCGCCAGGGCTACGACACATGCTGTGAACTTCCATGTGTTGCCGAGCACCGGTGTCTGGTCTGGTGGAGGTTGGAGGGAGAGGACAGAGAGGAGAGACCGTTAGTATTGTCATGTCCTTTTTGTTCATCTACATATATAAGAAGATTTATATCTATTCTGGTCTTTCTCCTACCATGGTTTAAGCTGTGGTTCTGGCTGGATGACAGTGTGATCGTTGGTGTAGTGGTTGAAGCCTCGGACTGGTGAGAGGTGACCGGTGTTGTTGATTTTTGTTGGTCAGTAGTAATCGCGAGTGATGATGATGGGTAACACACAGCTGCAGCCTCTAAAAGATCTTTTCCAGCCTGTTTTTCTGGAGAAGCACAGGTGACTCCAGGTGGCCCTGTGGAGACATTTCACAGAGAAGTCATTCAATTAGTGAACATTCACTTGAGTAGTTTAAAAGTACCCTAAGACAATCCCATGGTTTTTAAGTACTGTTTTTTAAATAAGGTCTAGTTCAAGACTTGGTGAGTTTATCTACACAGACAGACACATGTAGTGTGAACTTGAACAGGCTCTGCTTTTCTCTCTGACCCCACCATGTTAAGATGACTCGTATTCATTGCAAACAATAAATGTTAGATTCAAACTCAGGACCACAGGACCAGCTGTAGGCATCACAGCTCATTGATCTGCAATAAATAATCTCCCATACTTCCAAGCTATTTCCACTCAGAGTCCATACTCCCATGCACCAATGGAACTGAGGGTTAGAGTAAAAAATAGATTTTGTAATGTTGAGGTCTGACAAATAAATGCTTCCTGTTTGTTTGGGGTCGTTTTTTCTTCCTCTTGTTGAAGGTTCAGGGCAGAGGTTGTTGCAGCTTGTTAACCTCTACGAGACAAATTGTGAACCAAATAAAATATAATTTTGATTCTAACTACAAGAAAGCTGATGACTTAGCAGTAAAATACCTTAAAGAATATTAACTATTATTTTCTCTATTATTCAGATTTAATAATTTGTCTCTCCATTTGTATCCTTTTTGTCTTACCAACAGACAAATCTGAGCCTAAAACTCAAGGCAGTTTAATAATTCTACACCAGGCTGGATAAGTCAGTCACAACTCTATATATAACTTAAGTAAATAAGTGTATGATAAATATTTTTACCAATGGTAATGTTTGCTGCTGTGATCTCCCCAATGATGCTCAGCAGTGGACAGGAACAATTCCAGGGGTTTCCCTGCAGGTTCAGCTTCTAATGGGACCAGATAAGATCAGTCAGAATAATACCCAGGTTAATAAACTGTAAATAGAGTTCTGATGAAGGGATTACAGTATGTACTGTATTGTGTTTCTTTTTAATGAAAAGAGCCTGGCACAGTGATGAGGGGAAAAACCTTTAATGAAATACACCATCTTTTTCAAAAGTTATCAGTAAGGTATGACTTCCCAACTTGGGAGAAGACAAATGTCACAATCTCATGTGTTAACTCTCGAGTCAATGAATGGTTAAATGATCAATATGACTGGCATGTGAAATTATATAATCTAATTTCCAGTGTCACTCAAATTAATCTGAACTGTGTGTTAATGCTAAACAGCTAGATGATACACACTGGAAATATTGCTTGTGTCGTAGGATTTTGTAGAATATCTTCCTAGATTGTGGTTGCATTGTACCTGAAGGTTGTTTTTCCCGCTGAGTAGTTGTGTGGGGAGGCTTGTCAGCCGATTGTTGGACACGTCCAGCTCTGACAGGACATCCAGGTCAACGAAAGCCTCAGGATCCAGGCTATAGCAACAGCCACAAGTCTAGTCAGTTGTAGTGATCACTGTAAGTAATACTTCTTACAGTTACACTTCTAAGGTGCATCGTCAAATAGACACTAATATCACTAGTTTCCACAAAGATAAACTAAAAAAAAAACTACGTGTATATCCATACATTTTTAAGAACACACTATTTTGACATTTCACTGTGTTAACACAACATACCTAAGATCTATTCAAATTAGCAACTATCCAATACAGATTTTGGCAAAGGCTTAAATGTTTATGTGCCTTGTTATTCACCATCTGATATTGTTCCTGGTAAGAGATAGCACTCTGAGGTGTGGAACCACTGAGAAGTACTTGGCTGGTACAGCAGTCACCAGGTTACCATCCAAGTGGAGTTCTGCCAGTGTGGGATAAGAGGACAGGGCTACTCGGTCGGTCTCATTCAGGGTAATCTGGTTCTCCTGGACCAGCAGTTTAGTAACGTTGGAGCTGTTGTCATTACTGGGAATGACCTGCAGAGCCTTGCTGCTCAAGTTCTTCACATCCTGATGGATGAATGGATAGCTATTACCAACAATCTGAATGAACACGTACAATCACAGAAGATATGTAAAAAAGTTATAAAATGTTAAAGAACGTTTCATACCGGAGCATCCTCTCCAGCAGCCTGTGCAACTTCTCCCAGGATATTCAAGACCACCACTGCAGTAACACACAGCAGCAGGAGAGGTTGCCGGCACCTCTGCATCATGCTAACAAATAGAAAACACAGTTGGTAACTAATGCTTCACACAGAAAATAGACTAATATGATTCACCTGAGAAAACCCATGAGAGCTTTGTTTTCCCCGCTGGTCAGTTTTGAGCTCTGACTCTCAGTCCCTCATTCAAACAGACTCTTCTGTAGCTTTATCTTCACAGGTGATGCAGGGTTTCCCTACATTTCACTTTGATTTGAGCTTAATAGGTTAAACTGCTTTGCTACAGCACAGGCTCAAGTGGATTATATTATTTATGAGCGTGCAAAAAGACATTCTCATAACTTTAAACAAATATTATGAATAATATAATTTCTTGTGTCCTTTTTTCTCCTTTTAGAGCAGCAGGAAACAATTATTATAGTTTTACCTATAATATAGCAGAAATAGAATTGCAGATTCATATCCCGGAGATCATTTGACAGTTTCAATAAAGTACAATGTATACCATCTGTTAAACTACTTTATTATTACATTACGATCACTGTAAGCAGGGAGCTTTTGGATATAGTGTTCATGAAGTAAATTGACATGTACTATGAACTGTGAACTGCCTTGCATTACTTGGACACTAACTTGGTATAAATCCTTGTGTGGAAAATATACAGGAAAATACACAGAACCACGTCTTTATCAACTGATTAAGCTTAATCTGATTAATTATGTTAACTGTGATGTAAATTTGTAAATTTGTTTCCACGTATAAATATGAACACAAAATACTGTACATTGGATTCGACAAATCAGTTCAAGCGGATCTGTCCCTATAACATATTCATTTACAGTAACTGAAGGCACTTACCTGCACGTCTCCTGGCACCAAGATAAAGCTTTATTCACCTGTCACCTTGACTCAGCCAGCACAGCAAACAACCTTTGTTCCTTGTAAAACACAAAGGCTGACATACCCTGTTCCTGTTAGCTAACGATTTATGATGAAATGCCTGTCCTCACTTCCCCCTCTCTGTCTTACTTTGGTTAGAAGTATCTTTAAAGCTTTTTGTTGGAAATGCATTTAATTTAAAGTGAAGATAATACAGGACATAAATAAATGGGAATAATGAGAAAAGCCTGTACTTCCACGGAGAAGCTAATTGAAGACCGAGAGGAGGGAGTAAAGAAAGCAAGAGTAAACATTTTACAGATATGGTAGGGAGGTGAGAGTAAGGTCCAAAGCATGTTTGAGTTAGGTGGAGGAAATGAGAAGAGGAGGAATGATGGAAAGAAGATAGAACAATATGGAGAGAAGAGAAGAGAAAAAACGCAGATGAGTTTTAGATGGAAGGAAATGAAAATGAGATACATAAGTAGTTAAAGGAAAAGGAAAGGAAGGCATCTGCAAGTCTTTAGACACGTTTCCTCACTTTATCCCTTCCACCCATTGACCCTGTGTATCCTTCTCTGTTGTGCATTTGCTCCCCAGACGAGAGGAGGCGATCAGGGGGATTGAGGAGGAGATCAAGAGGGAGAGGCAGGTCGCTGATGAAGTCGTCCAATCAATGTCTGCTGCAAAACAAGAGAAGTATTTCACTATGGCTTCAGCCAATGAGGAGCTGTTACAGGTATGATTGTAGTTTATATAGAGAATAAGGAATATAATACTGCTCTTATGCTTGTATTAGTATAACAGGCATTACGCCAGGATGCTATTGTAGTATATCCATGGCACTGCAATGACAATACTTAAAGTTACAGTGCAGGAGCTTAGTACTTCCCCTTAAACTCTTCCTTGTTCCTCAAACTTACAAATTCAAAATGTTTGTTATGAAAAACATATTAAATGGCTCAAATGTAACTCTTCACCTTCAGTCCTTATTCCGTGACTGACATCTATGAATAAGCTAATATGGCCCCGCGCCTGCTCCCAGTCTCCCCACCCTGCAGCTGAGGAGTCTTTTCCAGCTACTGAGCCCCACCCACCAGTTGATAGGATTGGCTTCTTATGTTTCATCATCATAATATAACCCCTTGCTGTCTGTTTTTTTCAGACTGTCAGTTCTTTACTCCAGTGTTAAGGTGGAAGAACTGGACTGGTTATAGACTCAAAAATATTTCTTTCATCATCTAAGTGGAACAATGGCAACATGTTTAAAAACTTGATTTTAGCTAGAGGGAGACTCATACTGTAGTTTAACACTGGCACCATCTTTCGTTTTGTTTGTTTTGCAGGAGCTCACTGTTCTGCAGGAGGAGTTGGACCTTCTGGTGACCAGGAAGGAGGACTATGAAGCAGTGAGTTGGGTCCAAGAGTATGGGGGGGACAGCTTCCTTCTGGGTTCAAGTTAAATCCAAGACATTGGAATTTTTTAACCCTAACCCTAACCCTAACCAATACCTGCTACACAGTCATACCAGCAAATATGCAAAAGATATCAGTAAACCCAGCATGGATGATAAAACCTACAGTGAAATATGTTACTTACTTCCAAACATTCCGGATAATAAAAAACAGTCACCAAACACAATCTGAACCCAGATGAAGAGTAGAAAACAATCCAATGATATCAACATGAATTTTACATAACGTCAGAGATCTGAAAAATGTGACATGTTATTGTGTGCAGGAGCTGGCCCACTCGCAAATAAAGCAGGAAGTGGTGCGTCTTCATGAGACTCTGTCAACGCTGGAGGGGAAGCGTGAAGCCATGGAGGCTGAGCACAAGAGCCTGGGCTCCCCCCAGGAGGAGAGAGAGAAGCTATTCAAACAGGTCGGCTTCACAAAAGAAACAAGTCGACGAAATCCGACATGAAGCAAAAAATAAACTTGTGTTAACACCAACTAACCTTTAATTCAACAGTGATATTGATATAGTCCTGTTTTATATCTACCTCAAGGTACAATCACTGGCTTTTTCTAGAGCTTTCTACTGCAGCTCACAATCCTCCATTAGGACCACGAGATGTGGTTAGAACTGGTTTTAATTGAAGTCAACTCAACATAGTGACTCAATAAAGATTTTCTGATTTCCAGGTGAAGGAGGACAACCAAGAAATTGCCAGTATGGAGAGACAGTAAGTTTTCATATAATCAGTTCCTTGTAGATTTTAAACTTATTTTGTGGTCCTTGTAGTGACGTGTGTGTGTCTGTGTGCGTGTCGTCCAGGCTCACAGAAACCAGAGACCGGACCACACAAATCAAAGAGCAGATCCAACAGCTGGAGCAGGACTCAGAGGAAGCTCAGGGTAAATTACAAAAACAACATTTTTCAAATAAATATTTTGTTTTCAGTTGAGAATCTCAAACCTTTGATACAACTTCACATTTAATTCATAATTTTTTCATGCTATATTTCACAGCTACGTTGACATTTTTCCAGTTTTGATATTATTTAAGATTAAGTGCCCTTATTGCATTAACAGACTCAATATCTTTTTAAATGTGGTCTGTATGAGTCAATGTGTTTAGTTCCAGTTCATGGAGTTCCCATACCTTTTTTTAATATAATATTAATGTGACATCTCTTATCATGCTTCTTCCATCAGGAGAGGTTCAACAGAAATACAAGGAGCTGAAGAGGAAAGAGGAGGAAATTGACCGTAAGTAAACATTTTGAGGAGAACTAGACAATATCAAATGTCATATTATGTACTGAATTATATAAATAAACGTCCTCTACTCTATTATTGCATTGTAACTGATGATGCACAGTTTGTAGGATCAGTTATGTGCCGTCGTGTGTGAATTCTAAGCTGTATTCTAAATATCTAAAATTACGTAAGAAGTGTCTTTCTGGAGGTAGCCACCAGGTGTCGCCAGAGTCCGAATATCTCTCAATCTTTCAGCCCTCAATGTATAGTAACGTGCAGCCAGTCGTAAGTGGCAGTAATTTCCTTCCTTTGTTTCAGGCTTCCTGGAGTCCTTTGAGGTGTCCAGGTCTCAGGTGCAGGAGAAGATGAGGCAGAGCCAGGAGGACACTGTCTCCCTCCTGGAGCACAGCAGCAGGGTGAGGAGGAGAGGAGGGGGAAGGGGGAGGTGGTAAAGTAGAGTGTGGACAGAAGGCAGAGAATAGTAAGAAAGAAGTGTATCAGCCAGAAAAGTGCTGGAAAGCCTATGATTGTGTTTGTGTGTGTAGAACATGTTGCGGCTGCGTCAGGTGGATACAGTGACGGCCAGTGAGCTGAGGAGCATGCAGGAGGTGCTGGTCAGCAAGGAGACTGAGGTGGTCCAATCAGCGAGCACCGCCAAGGGACTGACAACAGGTAACATGCACACACACACACACACACACACACACACACACACACACACACACACACACACACACACTGACACACTGACGATACCTACAATGAAAAACATACAAAACAGGCAAATTGTTCCTTGTTCACTTCCCCTTCCACCACCCCAGAGTCGCAGCGCTTGCAGCAGGACCTGGAGAAGGTGCAGCAGCTGGAGGGGAAGATCACAGGAGAGCTCAGCACCCTGAAGGAGCGCGTCAGCACCATGGAGACTGAGCTGCACACCTACCGAGACCTGGACACCCTGAGAGACACAGCCGAGGACAAGAAGAAGGTGACACGGGTCAATCATAAAGTACACATTTAGAAACAGACAGAGCTTCTCAAATCTGTACTGTGGGTATACGTATGGCTGTATTTGTTTGTAGCTGGAGGTATGAGCTTCATCAGATTAATCAAAACCAACACTGTAATCTGTTTCCAGTTCTGACATTAAGCTTAAGGACCCCCGTGTGTTTGCTCGTGCATTGCAGAGGCTGCAGGACGACCGAGTGTCACTGACTCAGCGTCGAGATTCATTCAAGCAGCTCCTGGACGAGATGAACCAGAAATATGAAGCTCTGAAAACCAAACTGCAAGAGAACGAGACTCACGCTCAGGTGACAGTTTACGCTCAACATTTTCTCTGTGAACTTTTTATGTCTTCTTATGTTTCTGTCATGTTTTGTCTTTTAAATTGTCACTTCGGGATTTTCTTGATTCCCTAAAGGGTTTTGAGAACATTCGAACGGAGGCGTTCACTTCCATTCTGTGCAAGCTAGGGGCTTGTAAAACATTTGCTTCCTTTGCAATCTATCAGCACATTTTATTTGTGTAGTCCATATTCCCAAATCAAAGTTAGTCTCATAGGGCTTAAGGTGTTGTCTGCCCGAAACAGGAGGAAGGAAAACCTCAGTGAGAGCCTTAGTGAGGGATCCCTCTCCAAGGACAAACAGACATGCAATAGATGCTGCGAGTGGCAGCGCACGTCAATACAATAACAATATTTACAACATTGTCACATGTTGCTGCTGCCTGCAACAACCTGCCTGACACATACTCTGCATACGTGTGACTGGACCTTAGGAGTGAACCTGAGAAATGGACAGAAACTCTATTAAGCACTGACACCTCCTCTTTCCAGTCCTTTTCTTTTCTCTGTGAAGATCCCATGAACTCATTCTGACTACAACATGAGTGTGAGGGTTTGTGTGTGAGCCGATGGGCACTGTTGAGGTGCCCTTGAGCAAAGCACCTCAACAGTTGATGTTGTTATAAACTTGTGATGCTCTGCACATGCTAATATCATGTGGGGTCCCCTTTGTGTCTGTGCTTTATTTCGTAGCTGGCTAACCTGGAGAGGAAGTGGCAGCACTTGGAGCAGAACAACTTTGTGATGAAAGAGTGTATCCTCTATCTGTGGTTGTGTGTTTTGGCTGAGTGGTGCCAGTCGGCCTCTCCACAGGAAACGGCTCAGTGAGACGGGTCTCTGGTAAAGCCCTTTCATTTGCTCCTCAGTGATTTGTCCTTAACTGCAGCACCAGTCATCGCTTCGAAATCCCAGGAGAGCGACTACGCGTCGGTGGCCAAGAACGTCTCTCAACAAGTGGCCGAGTACAACAAGTGTCTCATCGAGTCGCTACAGAGCAACAGGAGCTGAACACACAGGGACACAATGTGTATTGTTAACACAGTATGAATGGTTGGTTATCACACCCAGTGAGACTGGCTAGGATACAAGATATGCTATCAAATATTTATGGTTAACTGTCAATGATACTGACATAACACTGCTCCTAGTAACCTTCACACATGTGTCAGTAAGACAGTCATCTTAAAGGGATAGGTCACCCAAAAATAAAAATTCACTCATCTACTCACCACTATGTCGATGGAGGGCTGGATGACGTGTCAGGGGTTAACAGCGTTGAAGCTGAATCAATTAAAGTTAATGGTGACCGAGACTTCAAACGGTGTAAATGACTCTGTTTCAAGTCGATTTTGAATGTCTACACACTTGAACGACTCCATGCAAGCAGCATGGAGACATTTTGTGTTTTAAGTTTAAGAATAGTTCACCATTTACCTTACATATAAGACCCACTCCTTTATCGGCATAGTGGTAAAATGATAAGGGAATTTAGATTTTTGGGTGACCTATCCCTTTAAAACTGCAGTTCTTCACACAGTTCAGAGAGGATGTTAGTTTGTCAATGTTTCTCTCATTCCTCTCTTGCAGTTGCTAAACCAGTAATATGTTTGTTTGATTGAATTTGATACATAATTATCTAAAATGTTATTAGCTATTGCACAGCTACGATATTTTTTCAACAGAGGTTTAAAAAAAATATGCTTAATGTCCTTTACAGCTATTGGTCCTTGCAAGAAATAAAAAGGCCATTTAAAAAAGTTGATTTGCTGCAGATTCTTTTAGCAAAACTCAGTGAAGTTTAGAACAAACACATTCTGCTGTGTGTTGGTGTGAGCTTTGTACTTTGTACTACTTCTGTTCACAAATTATGAATGCTCAGGATAACATTTTTATTTTTGTACGTTCCAGGCTGACAGTTATAAACATTAATTTAGCACAAAATGCTAAATGAACAAGTCCTCTTCTTAGAGTCCTTACAGTACTGGACACTTATGTCCCTGTTCAAGCAAAAAAATTCTAAGCTACATGTCAAAGTGTTTAGAAAATGATAGAATTTCACCGTAAAACTAAATTAAATGATTAACGTTAGTCAAATGAAAACATGAAAAATTGTCTTCATGTGGTCAAAACCTTCCAAGAGACAGATGTGGATGGGAAATGTTCATCACAATAAATCTTGCTTCATTTTTGTATTTATTGCTTTTAATTACCGGACAAAAAACAGATCAACAGTTTGCATAAAATCCAAATTCTGCTCTAGAAATATATTTGACCTTTCCAGTACATAGATATCAAAGAGTAAACATTTTAGGCGAGGGTGGGAGCAGACTGATCCCTTGCAAATGTACAGTACAGCATTTGTTTTGTTTTTTATTTCAAACTATCCAGGTCAAACAAAAGTACACATAGGTTGTGTGGAGAGTCCTCAGTATATACACACTGGACTTCACTCTTCTTCTTCAACAGTTTGACTGGTCCCCATCTGATGGTGATCTGATAAGCATGGTCACCTGATCCACTTCAATGCACAAATGATTGGAAATCAGCGGTTGAATGAGAGTAAGAACTTTGTGGGACAGTTTGGGGCATAAATAATCTTCAGAGTCAAACTGGAGTCAGTTTGATCTTTCAGGCTGTTCCTCCTTTTACAGATTTACGTTCACTGTCTCCGTCTCAACCAGCGGCAGCTTCTGGCAGCCGCTTTAGGATTCAGGACAAACAACTGTGTATGCATAGATTCAGATTCACCTTGTGCACTGACAGTAGATGGAGAGTTATTGGTTATAAAAAACAGAGACAAGCACGTCCACAAGGCCTGAAAGAACCAATGAGCAGCCTGAGAGTTTCTCTCTCACGCACACACACACACACTTGATTTGCAGAAACTGTATTTATTCTAAAAAATTTAAGCGCATCCCTAAGAAATGGCTCCTTATGAAAAATTTGTATTGTTCAATTAAAAAATAAAGGCCATCATATGTTCGATGTTATTAAATCATCCTTTAGTTATTTTGAAATCAGACTGTTAAGTACTTTCACACAGTATGGAGTCCTAAAGTGCTCAATATTAAATAAATGGATTATCATTTGAAAATAGCCAAATATGATCTAATTATTGTTATAATAAAGGAGTTTTATTGAACATATAGAAATACCCTTTTTCACAGGGAACCTCTTCAGTTAGCAAGCTCCATAGCTGCTGCTGCTACATTTAGCCAGTTAGCTCCTGTTGGTTAAAGCAAACAACAGTGTCAGAGCAATTCAGAAACAACTGATGTGAATAAACACACAAGAGACTAAACCTCTTTAACCACACACTGTTTGTTTACCGTCTAAGAGCTACACAAATGAGACAGAAAGTAGTGTCTCTCATGAGTGTAATAGTTAAATAAATATATATTTAATAGTTGAATAAATTAAATGTTGCGCTAACTGGCAGCAGCTGTTATATTAAAGTAGACTTTTGAAAAAGGAGCCCAAAAATGGTCAAGAGTTGAGTGAGTAGTTTTAATGAATTATTTCACAAAATATTGTTGAACGTTTTATCTATTTATGCACTATTGCATATTTTAGGGCTCCATGTTCTCCCATTCTATCCCTGAGCCGCCTCAGGAAACTCAAGTCAAATACTGGATCAGCAATTCAAACCGTAAATCTTTTCATGAAATCACAGAGTGCAGAAAAAGTTGGATATCTCCTTCTTCAGTGTGCAGCACAACATGGACTTAGAACCAACAAGGCAATATTACATCTTCCAGACGCGATCCGACATAGAAATAAAACCGTCCAATAATAATAATAATAATACACCCACTTAGCATTCGTAGGTTAAGGGCAAGAAACAATGATAATTCAGCGAGGATCAAGCTATACAAGTCAAACCTGAAACCAAAGTGCCCACTGCTCCATCTGGAAGGCAACGGCTGAAATATTTGCTCACAATAAAAAACATTAATAAACTAAAAGCTGGATGCTGTAAATCCTCTGTGGAGAGCATAAGAGGCTGCACCCAGCACCACCTAACTCTTCTTTTAATGTCATTAGCCATCACACAGTCCGTTTGGACTCTCTACAGATAGATCATCATGGTGGTGTCTCACTCAGCATTGGCCACCAAGACCACACAATGACTTCTCCCATTTAGTAGGTGGGGCTAAAACAAGTACATGTGAAAAAACGAAATAGCCCTTTCTTCATCCATTGGTTAAAAAAAAAAAAAAATTAAGAGGAAATAAAATTCACTTTTACACAGGGACTGAACCTTCTGCTACAGCGTCGGTTTATATTACGACCTGCAGCATATTTCCTGCTCGAGTTAGAAAACTGTGTAATTACAGGGTCAGCTCACTGACTTCATGACTCTTTACTCTGCTGTATATTTAACATCATGTTAAGTCACAAGTGGCCACAATTAAGCAAACAGTTATAGTCTTGTTCTTATGAATGGGAAGCACAGCTAGTTTCCTACAGCCATGAATAATCGTGTCGAAAAACTTTGCCCCGAGCAAGATGAGAGGATGTACACGGCTGTCATTCAGTTGACTGACACGGCCAATGTGAATTAAAGGGAGCAGAGTAGTTAGTGTTTGAATGAAGGTTGAATTTAAGGCAAAAAAAAGGATCTTGTAGAGATGTCAGGGTGTTTGAGTGACGTGGGAGGAAGCTGTGATGATAGGATGTTCACACTGCCTCGGAGTCGAAAAGGGTCAAAACAGGTTTTTGCCTTAGGACACGAAGCAAACTGAGGTTAGAGTTCTCCAAGTAGTCGTTGTCTCCAGTAAAGAGTGTCCAATCAGAGCCACTTACTCTTCAGGAGAGCATGAATTTAACCAAAGGACTAAGTTCTACAAGTGTTATTGATGACGTTGAGTTCCCTCGGCTTGTTTCAGGGTCGATTGATATTCTTCTTCAGTGGCGGCTCCACTTCTTCATTAAGAACACACATCTCCTTCTAAAGTGTTAACCAGTTGAAAAAAGGTTTCACACCTGTGTTACTACATTATACCCAAACCCTCACAATGCCGTATTTTCTGACAAGTTTGCTACTTCATGTGGATTTTTATCTTAAAAATGAATGAATCCTAACAACATGTTTGCAGTGAGAACTGTTTTAGTGCATTTAAGTTCCTGTTTCACTATTTCACCAAGTAAAACAATAAAAAAAATAAAACAGAACAAACACAAAGCAGCAAGTTTACCTTCTAATCAAACACAGATCAAGTAACAGAAATGCATGAGATCCATGAATTTTCATACAATCTGATTCCTTAAATGAGAAGGTGTACATTCAGGAAACATGAGCAAAATTGAAAATTAGAACGAACATAAAATCCATTTTGCTGACATTACTTTTTTGATTCTTGTTTTTTAATCTTTGAAAACTACTATACACTTCTGTCAGACATAAAATCCCCGGTAACCAGTAATAAAGAGGAAAAACTGCATTAATACATTGTTTTTAGAAAGAAGTGTAAAAGAACCATTTTTCAGTCGAGACTACTCTCCACTTTTATGTAAAAACAAAACAATCTTATAGTTATTTAATAAGTTAATCGTTTCCAACCCTCAGTGCAAAAATATCTAAAACAAACTGAAAGGGAAGGGACTGGGAGTCACTGATGGTGCGCATGAGACAGTGTGTCATCTCCACAGACACTAGATGTTCTCAGGCACGAGCACTTAGACTTTGTCCACCGAGCCCTTGGCAGGTTGAGATTCTGTTTTCCTGAAGTGCACAGATGCTTTAGTGCACCGCTCACACGCTGCCTGGGGGGACAACAGAAGACTGTCCCCGTGGCAACGAGACCAGAGGAACTCTTCGTCTTTCCTCTTCTTCCTCAGTCCGCATTGTCGAATGCTTCTGAAATGTGGGCGGCAGCGTACTTTAACCGGAGGCCACCTGCAATGGAAGCACACAGGCAGCCACATGGACACACAGACAGATGTATCCAAACACACAGAGGATACACAATCAGTGGACAGCTGAGGAACAGATCATCTGAACATTACAGAAGGTCGGTGAACTTCGACCTTACGCTGTTTCTGTATATCCCGGTGTGTAGGTACAGTATTTTTACTGAGCTTTTCAAAAGCTGCTCGAAACACTGTTTTCCCATGCTTTAGTTGGCCCACATGCTTTCCATTGAAAATCAAAGTGAAGCACCCATGCACTGCTCTTTACCAATGGTGGGAAGGTGAACTAGATATTTGTTCACCAAACCAACCAGATAATCTTATTAT
Source organism: Platichthys flesus (assembly GCF_949316205.1). Lineage (NCBI taxonomy): Eukaryota > Metazoa > Chordata > Actinopteri > Pleuronectiformes > Pleuronectidae > Platichthys > Platichthys flesus. Next base: position 16,998,582 of record NC_084965.1, read on the forward strand.
CTTACGGGTTTTTCCTATTTTTTCTACTTATTATTCAAGATTTGTATTATCATCTTCTCCACCTCATTGTGGTGCGCAGAACATCAAGTTGTTAGTTTGGTAAGTGTATATATACCCCCCTGAGTTTGTCTATGGTGACAATGAGATATTAATTAAATTGAGACAGTCCTACAACAAGGTTAGGTGATTAGATTGTGTAGTACACCAATGTAAACAGTTTCAGTTGAATTCTTCTTTTGAAAAACACTGTAAACCCACAGAAACATACACAGAACAGCTGCTGCAAAGAAAACCTCTAAACATTTTCAGCCAGGAGGTGGCTCAGTGGTTTATCTCTTCAGTTAGTACAAGAACTGTCACTAGAAGGTGATGTTGACAATTCAACGCGTGTGGGTCTAAACTACTGCTGCTAAAGTCGTTCCTACAAGTGGTTGAATTAGAGCAGCTGGTTTTAACACTGACTTAAGAGCTAAACACTTTGGGTTAAGGGTTAGCTGATTTAATTCCAGGTAAGAACACTGACAGTCTGACTCCTACCACACTGTCCCAGTCTTGATTTTTCCAAGCATCATACTGGTGCCAAAAATACCTGGTGAGAATGATCTCTAACTGGTCTAACTGGTCAAGACTAATTTCTGGACTTTTGTCTAGGCTTCTGGGAAAAGAAAACTAATGGCTCCTCTGTTTCTCCCTGCTTTGCGTAGCTGCATTACCTTGCTGTGTGGAGTCTATGGAGGGCTGGTTGCAGTCCTGAGCGTAGTGGCCACTGACTCCACAGTTAAAACAGGACACATTCCCGCTCTTCTTATTGACTCCGCCTCCTCCCAGAGTTGCAGCGGGCAGCATCCCCAGAGGATTCTGGTACACGTGCTGGTAGACCCGCTGGCAGAAAGATGCCGGCGCCATCTGCTGCTGGAGGTTGTAGGTTGCGGCTGCGGCGACCGCCACCGCAGCGGCCTGGGTGCCCAACATGTGTGATGGCACGTCTGCGTGGCTGTGGGAGTGAGTGTGCAGGGGGCCGTAGGGGGACGGGTGTGCAGGAGGTGGCGCAGTGGTGAAGAAGGGCGACAGGGTGGCAGCACCGTTGGCCTGGTGAGGAGGCTGGCCCTGGGTGAGGTAGCTGTTACTGCACAGGCTTGTTAGCTGGAAGAGAGGTGGAGGAACGCTGAACACCTGACGAGCGGCTGCTGCTGCCATTTGGTGGGAGGGGAAGAATAATGGGGCCTGGCAGCTGGGGGGGGCGCTGACACTGCTGCTGTTGCTGCTTCGCCCACCACAGTTGTTATGACAACCACACGTACCACAGCCCATCGGTTGCTGCTGCTGTTGTTGTTGTTGATGTTGTTGTTGTTGATGATGTTGCTGCTGTTGATGTTGTTGTTGTTGATGTTGTTGATGTTGTTGCTGCTGCTGCTGCTGCTGCTGTTGTTGTTGATGCTGTTGTTGTTGATGTTGATGATGCTGCTGCTGCTGCTGCTGTGGTGGTGTCAGCTGCTGTGGAGTCACTTGTTGCTGCTGGGTTTGCTGAAGGGTAATAGGGATGCCAGGGGCAATGGAGGCACTTCCAGAGGAAGAACCACTGTTGCTGTAGGATGTACATTCACTGTGTGCTGTGCTGTGAGTAGGTGCTGGACTGGGGATGGGGGCAGGTCCAGAGGTGTGGGTGGGCACAGCTGGGGGAACAGCAACTTGTACATGTCCAGAAGATGGAGCCAGTCCAGTGGCTGCAGGTGCTCCTGCAGCAGGCATCACAGATGAGGGGATAGGGGGCAAGGTATAGGGAGAAGGCAGGCCAGATGGTAAAGTTAAGCCAGGGTGCTTGGCGTGTGAAGGCTCCACATGTGGCATAGAGGAAGCCAGACCTGAGCTGATACTGGCCGGGTCTTGGCAGGGCTGCTGAGGAGGAGAGGAGAAGGACGTGGGGCCAGGGGGCATGACACTCATGGCTCTGATTGGGGCCTGATGTGAAGCCTGTGGCATGGCAACAGTAGAACCACTTCCTGATGCTCCATTAGCTCCACCCAGAACGGTTTTGAACCTCTGAACAAAAGGCTGCACAGACAGACTTCCTTGAGGTCGGACGCCAATCAGTGGAATCCCAAAGGTCGGGAGCACATCCCTCTTCTCTGGATCTCCCACAATTCCTGGGCCTGGAATCGCTGGAGGCACTAAGGGCATCTGCATCATCATTGTCCCAGATGAGGACTTCCCATCAGGGGCGATGCTTTGGCTGGGAGGTGGCAGAGAATGCATGAAGGAGAAAGGGGGAAACTCTATGCTGCTCTCCGTGCACAAAGGCCGGTGGTTGTTGGAAGACAGAGAATGGACAGAGGAGACGTCCCCCACCACAGCTGGAATGGTCTGGTGTGTGAAGAACATGTCAGGACAAGGACCTTTACTGGAGTCATCAGAGTGGCTGTCTGTGTCTAGTAGAGAAACAAGAACAGGTAAGAACAGATTGATTCCACGTTGCACTGACGTCTTTCATTACAGAACCTGTAATTCTTTAATATACATAGTGTGATATTGTACCTTTGTTGTTGTCATCCTCACTGTCAAGGCTCTCTGGCCCTCTGTGTTGGGGGCTGGATGGGGAGCTGTAGCTTTCTGATGATGTTTCGCCAAACGTATCTGGACCAGAACCCCCATCTGCAACAACATCTGTGTTAAACAAACATCTGGCTACTATATGTATATGTACAACAGTATGGTTGATTGCGTTGATCAGAGCGACTGTTGTGCATGTGCGTTGTGTAAATAGTATGGAGCTGGATAGAACAGGGTCTGAAAACACTGAGTAGCAACAGCTTGCACAGGAGAGCTGTGTTCAGCGTCACAACACGTTCGTTTTTTTATCTTACAACCAGTGGACTTCTAATATTAATGTTAATTTATATTTGTTTCTTCTTTCTATATCAATGGTTTTGCTTATCTAATAAAAAATTAGAAATTGAAGGAACTTTCTGAAGGGGATTCTACAGTGTCACAGTTTGTCACACAGGGGAAGCATTTAACAGGAGCCTTTATCCCTTGAACACCATTTTGTGAGCCAATATTATGTAATAGAATGATATATTTGCACAAAAAAATTGTGGTGAATTAGTTCCTAGCAGTTCCTGTTTGCAATGGAGGTAGATCATTTGCAATGGACAATTTAAGTACTGAGTGATAAGGATATGTGTATTTAGGATTATGAGGATATATTCATGGTTGTAATATCATCCTTTGATACAGTGTAGCTGTGCTGAATCTAAATAAACTGTATGTGCATCATCAAGGGAGTTGCAAGTCATTTCATATCAGTTTCACTCATTCACAACCTTCCCTCTCTTCTGTTGGTCTTTTACATCCAAGCGTGACATCAGCCATCCAGACACTCACCTTTCCTCTGAGGCAACAGAGCTGGCACCAAACTACCATTGGTCACAAAGGCAGCTCCTTTCCCCTTCACCTTGTCCCTGAAGCAGGCAGAGGTGTAGGAACATCAGCAGAGAAATAGAGTAACAAGAGATTGAGATGTGGAGTCAGTGGCAGATTATATATACTATAGATACCTAAACACGTCGGTTCTGCGTTCTGCTATGGTCCAGTCAAATACACAGTCACATCACATCATCACAGATCAGATCTTAAAATGCAAAGGTGTTTACTTTATAACAATCCACTGCTATTGGCTTTAATGTGAACTATAATCTTTAGAAGTTAGTCATCGCGTGTCTGGATTTTAAGTTATTAGAGAAATGAGCTGAGCAAATAAATGAGATATGAATAGCTGAGCTACCTGTCAGAGGGCAGGACTCTGCTCTTGGTTGTAGTGACTGGGTGGCTTCTCTTCTCAGTGTCCTGGTGCTGTGAGGAAGAAAGAAAGTAAGAACATCAGCAGTCAGTTTTCAAAGAGCACCTCTCACATTAAGGTGATTCTCTGTCATTACAGGGTCACTACAAAGTTAGACAGTAATTACTATAACAGAACTACTTTGCTTGGTTTCTCACAAAGGAGAACACACACACACACACACACACACATAACGTTTTTAAGACTTTAGTTGGACAATCAAAACGTGTATTACTCGTGCATGACTTGTTTTGCCCAAAGTAGTGCTTTTACATTTGAGTACTTTTTATGTTATTCTGGTGAAAAATAAACCCAAAAAACCCAAGGAGGTTTCTGAGATGTTATAACTGAAGGACTCTCCAATTTCTAAGAAACCTAATAATTTCTATTCATGATGATAACTGGGTGAGGTTGAAGTTATTTAAGTAATAATTAGTAAAATCACAGAAAAGAATAAGCAGAGTTGTCATGAAGAGGGTTGGACATTTACTGCGTGTTAAGCCTCTGTTATGCAAGTAACTGGAAGATAGAGAGAGAGAGAGAGAGAGAGAGAGAGAGAGAATGTGCTTTGTCAGCATTCTGCTTTCTCTCCCCCGCTCAAATAAGCATGCAGTCTTGACCTATATCAGTGAGATTAGCGGTGCGTACTCCCATTCACGCGGTATTGTGTAATACGTTCTATGAATTGCACACACACACACACACACATGCCCACACGCGCCAACACGCACACACACACAAAACGCTGTCTATCTCTTAGTGACCTTCATGTATCTACCATGTATAATGATTAACCACTGTTCGTGGAGTTGTCCTCAACTGTGAACTGTGCTGCTGAAGTTTACAGTTAAGTTAATGATAAACACAGCCACAACCTCGGACGGACTTCCATGTGAGCAAAGAAAAACATCTTGAACCAGAGAGGCCTCCAGCCCAACAATCCTCCCCTACATAAAGCTAGAACTTACAGTATTTCATATTTAGTAGTGAGCTGTATATTTAATCTGTGATTTTCATTTGTAGAAGAAGCTAATTTTGAACACTGATCTGTGGAAAAACAACATTTATCATCCACGGGAGGAGATAATGTTCCTCTTCTCGTTATGAAGATAACCCCTGGATAGATGACACACGTGTTTCCCCACTCACAATCTGAGATTGTTGAGAGTTATAAACCACCAATAATCTCTAACTTCAAATTGAGTAATCCCGAAATTACTTAAAACATGTTTCTTGCTATTCATAATTCCACTCTGTAGAATAATAGTCTTTAAGGGTAGTGTAAGTGTGGTGTAAAGTCTAAAGAAAAGTTACAGCAGAAACACTAACTGTTGAAATGGTTTTCCTTGTAGGATGAATTTACGAGATATATTGCAATTAGGCTACTTTTGTTTGCAGCTTTTTCTGGAACTCAGTTTCTAAATGGACCTAAATGTCTGACTATTGAGTTCAACTATTAAAAATAATATGTAGGCAGCAGCAACAGTACTTTAGACAATACAAAGCAGGCAGCAGTACCTTCACCTGCTCCGCCTCCTGACTGATCCTCAGTGCACAGCTCTTCTTCCTCCTCTCAGCAGGACCATTTACCTCTGCAGTGTGCCCCCCCCTCCAACTGTCTCCCTGAGAGGCTTTGGCACTAGAGAGACTGATACAGAGGAAAGTCATTTAATTGGATGTCCTTTCACATGTGTATAACATCATTCTCATTATTATTGAATTATAAAAGTATGCATTGATCTATATTTTTTTTCATGCCCTCCTGTATACAATTGTAACATTCACATCCCTGTTGGACATAAAAAACTTTCTATAAAGTAAATATTACCTTTTATTTCTACTAATCAGCTGTTGTTTTTACACAGTGGTATTACATTTATAGTTGTTCCATAGAGGCTCTACTCACCCTTGACTTGGGCTCTTGGTCCCATGCTTTTTCTTGTGTCCCTGAACATACGACTCTAAATCTGAGAGACAAATCAAGAAAACTTCACAACAGCTTTTCATCAAGAATCAAGGTACAGTCTGTGATGTTAAATGTTTTTCGTATGTGCTTTGACAAGAAAAATCATTAGGATATTATTTTAACATAACATGATTATTTTATTCTAACCCTAACCCTAACCCTCACCGGGAATTTTGAACGTATATTAACAGATCATAGACCACTGCCAACTATAAGCTGTTAATGCTTGTAGCAATGCCTCATAAATTAGGGTTTTATTTATAAATAGGCCATGTTATCCAAATAAAGAACATTATTCAGTACTGCTCACATAAAATTCTCAATTTGCTATATTTATTGACAAGTTTGAGTCAAATGCTTGTTTAAAGGTTAAGGAAAAGTAATGCAATTATATTGTATTTCCTTATCCCACACAAGCAATACTGGTAATGAGTATAAACACAGGACACAACTAAATGATATGTAATGTATCAAAATTTCCCAGCATGGACTGAGCACGGCCTTATTGTGAAGTTTGAGCTGTGACTGCTGGCGCTGAACTCAGTCCTGTACATGAGCAGGCAAATATAGCTTTGAAATATGAGGATTTGAAACACAATCAGCCTTTCTCAGCAGCCTCCAAAAATAAATGCTAGTCAGCTTGGTGGGGCTGTTCCTTTGTAAACACACTCAGGTCTCACTCACGGTTTATACAGTGCATTTATTTCTCACTGCTCTTGCTCTGCCAATACAGCTCCACACAGAGGAAATAAGCTGTGATGGAATTTCACTTCCTCTCACCTTCTTCCTGACTGGAGGCATCGGAGCAGTCTCCTTGGTAGACTTTGCCCAGCTGGCAGTTGCCTGTAAAGAAAAAGATTTCTTGATTTTTGACACAGGTTCTTCATTGTTTGACAGGTAACTCAAGGTCTAAATGTATCATAAATGTCAAATAATGACGAACCATGTTGACCATTTTTGAGTCTGAAAAAGAGGCATAAAATCATCATTTTCTTCAAGGCCCATATCGCAAATCTTTGACAGTAAAAGATGTAGGCAGCATTTTTCTTCATGTGGATGGAAAACTAAATTGTTCTCTGTTGTCAATGTCCCTTTTCCCATCGAATTACATAACAATTCGAAAGAACACACTAGTAGATTTCACAGCCATGTCAAGGCAAACAATAAATAACACTACTATGTGTGTTCTGACTGAATTTTTTTTGTTTTCATCTCAATGCCCAAGCACATATCAAGATCTATTCAAGTCATGATGACAACCAGTTTAATAATTGTGGAGTGAAATAACAGTGACACTACTATTTTAAGATTTAAACAGAGCCTTATGGGCACATGTATGATGACAAGAATGCAGTAATTTTCTTGCTTCTTTTAATACCGTGAGTGCAATTTAAAAAGCGTTTCACAGAACATAAACATGAAAAAAATGATCAAAGTAAATTTTTTCCGGCTTGTTCAAGAAAAAGAGAAAAGTGAGCCTGTTCTATAGGAGATCACAAGTTTGAAAAAACACATTGTGAGGTGATCAGTTGTCTGAGACTGAAAAGAACAGATTAGTTTATACCCATTCCATAGGCATCATGTCATTCTTAGTTTTATACTCACATCTGCAAGAAGTGGGTTTAGCAGAGTAAGTGGAGTCACAGTTGAAGAAGCTGCAGACCTTTCTGGTTTGTCTGAAGACCTGAGGAGCAGACAGGAACTTTTCCCTGGAAACACAAAGTGACACACTTCATTATTCACTTATATTTAATTCAACATCTATAAGAAGGAGTGAATTCTATGAAAAGACACACTTCCATACTTCAATCACTGTGCGGCTATGTTCAAACCATAACACCACACTGGAGTGCCTTACTGATAAAACAACAAACATTTGCAACCATCTGTGGAGCTGGCTAGTAATGACAATTTGTTGCTTTTAAATTAACATACTGTAGTTAAAATAATAAAACAAAAAGCGTTAGCCTGTCAACGGTGGAGCCAAGAACCATAAAAGGCAAGAGACTTGCAAATACAAGCAGCAACAATGTTTGCAATGCAGCTGGAATTGGGGGCTGAGTTACTGATGAAAAGCCTGAGCTCTAAGTTTCCTTTCAGACAAAATGAAACTGATGGACGCAATGCCCTGTGTGTGTGTGTGTGTGTGTGTGTGTGTGTGTGCGTGCACGTGTGCGTGTGTGTTTGTTTGTTTGTATGTGTGTGTGTGTGTATAAGGATGTAAAAGGGTGTAGCTGGCTCTGAAACTGATGCCTGAGTGTGATCCGACAACAGTAAAAAGGTCCATGTAGCATTGGGACTGAATTTAAAAGGATCATGATACATTGGTAGTGAAGCTGTTCTCTTTCGATCAGAGGTTTGCTACATGTGAGGGCTGCCTCCTCAGTGGGGACTGTGCAGTGGGCAGAATGTGAGGCAATGATACTGAATAAGTTCAAAGGGATGAGGGCTTATCAGTGTTCTGAATACATAGTCAATGCAGTTTTAAGATTTAAGATTCAACGTGGGGGGAAATTTCAGAGAGTGTGATGACATTTAAAGGTTCAGTGTTTAAGATTTAGGTGAAAGGGATCTATTAACAGAAATTAAATATAAAAATAATCTTGAGGTTGTATAAACTAGTGTATTATCTAAATTGTATGAATTATGTTTTTTTTTACCTTAAGCCCTTTATATTTAAATACTATATATTTACATCAGGAGAGGGTTCACTCTACAGAGGCTGCCATGTTTTTACAGTAGTCCAAACTAAACAAACTAAACACATTTTGAGTTTTTATGACGACTTAAGACTACAACAGGTTCCGTTTAGTGTTTGGAAGGGGCGGGTGAGGTGAAGGGTTTTCAGCTGCAACATGCAACTTCACCACTAGATGACACTAACTTCTACACACCGAACCTTTGATTGACTCCATCGTGAGTACAGTTCCAGTTTGTTCAGTAATTTTTTTGTTGTCATGTCAACAAACAAGCTGACAGGGGTGAAAACATAACCTCCTTTGCAGAGATAAAAAAAACGGTTTATAGGCCCCAGCTGAATGACTAAAATCTATGGCACCGAAACTCAACTCCACTTAATTGAATGACACTTTCCCATAGGCTCACATTTGATGGTTCTTACATAGCTGGAACACTAAAATGCTTCTCTGTCCATTCATATTGAACAGACAGTAAAGTATGACAAGCAGATGGACTGCTGAAAAAGATGCACCTGGGGAGGGTGTGAATTCATGTGGCTGAGATGAGGGATGCAGCCATCTTGATTCACATTTGATTCTGAATTACAACCACAGGCTATAGAGCTTCATCATTTACCAGAAGTGATGTAATTTGACAAACAACAGCTATTTCACATAAGTGGTTATTGAATACCTATAGATTTGACTTAACATCAGGTTTTACAGGTGAGAATAACAACAATTTAAATTCCGACAGCGTGGTTGGTACTTCTCTCTTTTCTGCACTCTGACACAGATAATGATCGTTTTCCAGATTTATTACACACAGGAAATGACCCTGATACAGACACTGACCCTTTTCCACTTGCAGGACTCAGACTGCAGCCTTGTCTTCGGTCAAGGCTGCAGTCTTTAACATTTTCATGTGGCAGAAGTAATTGAAATGAGATCTATCCTGAACATTTCCAACATTGTAGAAACCGATTCTCACTAAAGGAAACCATTGAGGTAACGGTCATTTTAAGAAAGCTCAAAAATACTAAAGCTAATTATGTTAATATTGAACAGTAATAGGTAATAATGCATTATTATTTGACACATCTTGTGTGAATCTGGGACAAGTGTAATGTACCTGAGGTTCTTCTCCACCTCACTGCTCTCATACTGGTCCCCCTGGTTCAGAAGCCTCAGGATGCTCTTCTCAAAAGACTCAGTGCACTGATCCTTAGGAAGCTGCAGAGAGAGAAGAAGGGTAAACAACAAGCAAGATTTGCTTAGAAACAGGTTTGTGCAAATAAAGAAATAATCTGCTGCATGTTGACATCTGCAAGTCGTCTGTGTATAAACATGTCTTATCTGCTATCAAATGCTTGCGAGCTAACTGGGACGGTGGAGACCGGCTAGTGTTAGCTTGCTCGTCCAGGGCCATGTAGCGAGACTCCCTACATGGGCATGGTGTGACTATGACGTTTATTTCAGTCGTAATCCCATTTGAACGCACTCTAGCGTATTGTTTCTGACATAGAGGAACCACAACAAATCGTGGGAGTTGTTTTTTCCCAGAGTTTTTGGGACGGTAGACATGCCAGATACCCAAATTAATGTGTAGACGCATGACAAAACTGGAATTTTCATAATATGTCCCCTTTAAAACAAACTATATCTTCAGACAAAAGTGCATATCTTACCTTAAGAAGGAAGTTTTCCAGTTCCAGGTGGGTTTTGGTCACACTGGTAGAAGAAGAGTCTGACCACTTCACCTGAAACACAGCAGAGAACGACCTCCATCACTACATTGACTATGGTGAGAGAGCTGACGAAAAACAACGTCTAAAAATCAAAACTTTGTAGATCATAATGACATCAAACCTATTTACGTGATCCATATTTGGGATTACATCGTTTAAGACCAGAAATAAAGTTGGTTAAAATACAAACTGGACACATTAACTACCTATGGTAGTTTTTCCTTACTCCTGTTGAGGGTTGAGGACAGAGGATGCCCTATCAGACAAATCCTAATTTGTGAATATGGGCTAGACAAATAAAACCTAAATTATTGATTAACGCACACTCAGTGTCACCTGTGACCCAAGCTCCGACAGACACACTGTTTAATAGGTAAAGTGACAGAGGTCAGCACATGAGCAGTGCCTGTCTGTGCTCTGCAAATCGTATCTAACTGAGAAAAAGAGACAGAGAAGCTGCAGTTCTTCTGTAGGTGCTGGGGGGCTGCCAACAGTGTGGGTGTGGGACATCGCCAGATAAGCCATCAGGGCCAGTTCCATAGACGGGTAATTGGTAGTTTGCTAAAAATAGACAAATTACTGTCTCAACACCAGCTGGCTATATTTTCTTATGACAAGTCAACACAAAAAATATCTGCTCTGGTAAGAATATCTTTACTCAACTGAATTTGTTTTGATTATTTTTATGTAGATAATTAACTCAGTTCCCTTTAAAGACCTCAGAACCACAGAGAATGAAAGTTTGATTTGGAATTCCGCACAGTGTGGTAACAGAGTAAGACTTATTGTCTGCTGGCTGATACTGATAATCAGTGTTCCCAGTAAATCAGTTTAAGATAAGTGTGGAGATGTTGACTACAGAGGAAATATCAATCCATTATAAGAAAAATATGGATAACACACTGACATAAAGTGAAAATAATTCACTGTGTCTCTATTAACAGAAGCTTTTGCAGAATGTTCAAGCACAGGAAAAACTTTGACTAAGTTTATGATCAATTACTAGTGAGGCTGTACAGTGCAACATATACGCCACACGTGCTACAACGTGCATTAAATGCATTTACTGCAGCACCCCTGTGATACAATTGCAAATACAAATTGTTTGAAACAAAGCTGCTTATGTGTTTGTACTGTGATATGAGGCTTTGAGAACTAGTTTGTGTTTGAGGGGATTTGATGAATCATTGCTGTTCTACTAGGTAGTTATAGTCTGTCGTGCAAGTTAAACACAGATCTAGAAAAAGGTCCATACTCTACAGATACTACCGTACACTCCATTTTTTTCTCAGAGCAGTCAGTTACCTAGCTCAGACATAGATGTAACAAATTGGTATATCAACTTTAATTAAGGGGAAATTAAGCAAGATTTTTACATACAAATCAAACTCCTTACAAACAAGCCCACAACCCTCTTTTCTCTGAGGGTTAGTGGGTGATACACACATACACACATACGTCACACAGACACATACACATGTCAGGAGCATGCTTCTACTTAATAGAGATCAGAAAGGCCTCAGATAGACATTACCACTTGACAGTTATTAAAAACTTTCATATCTCTAATGTTTATTAATTATGCTAACTGATGAAAACAGTGCATGCCTATTTAGCTCATGGTTGCAGATATGATCAAATGTTAGAATGAGTGTGATGGGTCTTTGCATGTGTATCAGTGGTCTGTGTCCAGATGGAGAGCTGAATGCTGCTGGCTTCACTTTCAAAGCTCAGTCAAGCCAACAGGACGGTTAGTGTGTCATCTCCATCTGTCTTACTGAATTTGTATTTCTGTCAACAAGCGCTAAATATGCCTATTAATACTGTGCACTTGTGTTGAGATAAAATTTAATTTTGAACCGACAAGGTCAACAGTAGGGATGAGCGGCCACAAGATTGGCACAACATTGAGTGACTGTAGAATTTGCAACTTGGATTAGCTGAGTTCCACTGCCAGCTGGGGCAAAAAAAACAACAAAGGATACAAAAATAATGTGTAATCTAACAATATGGACACACACAGAACCAAATGGTAAAGTGGCATTTGGCTGCTACAAAATACATGGCAGCCACCTTCTGCTCGATCTAGCTAAAAATGTTACCAGAATGGAGATTTTAAAGAAAAAGTAACTAGCACAACACAACAAAAAGAGAAAATGTAAGTACAAAGATTAAGAGTAAACAGTCACAAGTCAGAAAGATACCTCATGTTCGAAATAGTACATGGAGCTTGATAAATAATGACTGTGCATAAGGTGAGTCCATTAAGTCTTTTGACCCATCAGTGAGGAGGACATGACAGAAGTATGAGTTGCTGTCAAGTAAAAAACTAATCCTGAAACACGCTGGTAATTTTGTGAAATTTTCATCCATTGTGCTTCATTACTTCTTCAATGGGCTGTTTGAGGTTAAAGACTTGCTTTTAGGATTAAGGTTAGAAGTTTAGGGTAGCGTTAGAGTTAAGCATCCAGCTGTGATGGTTGAGGTTAGGGTAAGGGGCTAAGGAAGGTATTATGCCTATGAGTTTTCTCAGTAAGATACAAGAATGTGAATGTGAGAGTGTGTGTGTGTGTGTGTGTATATGTGTGCATGTGTGCATGTGTGCGTGTGTGCGTGTGTGCGTGTGTGCGTGTGCGTGTGTGTGTATTCGTGGTGGTGTTACCTACCTCAAAGTTGTATTCCTTGTCTATTCTGGTCCGAGAGATGCCCCTGAGCACAATCCCCTCTATATGGACCGCTGCGACAACAACAACAGAAATCACAAATTAACTATGAAGACTTTGGAATGGGATTTCTTACTGGGATTAGGCAACTACTGGCAAACACTTGGTTGGGTCTACTGAGAGCCTATTCAAATATTTAGGCCCATATAATTATCTGTGTTATTATAGTGCATGCTATGAATTAATCAGTTCTTTCCACTATGTATGTCCACCTACAACTAGGGCTGCTCGATTTTGGAAAAAATCATAATAAAGATTATGAAATGCGGGTCCGGTCTGACTGATCTGAACAGCCAGGCGGGAGCGCGCTTGAGAATAGCAGTGCGCAGCGTCGCCGCTACATGGTGTTTTCCCTGCTTTTCCACTCGCGCTGTTTTTTTCACCGCGGTCACCACACACACAACTCGCCTCCTTCACTTTACAGCTGCTTGAGAGTGAGTGCCAGTAAGCTGGGCCGCTGAATGCTTTGGGGGAGGGACTGAATGGCGCGTCCGTGTCTCTTTCGAAAAAAATGCCAAATAATCGTTTCCTCTTGATTTTATTTGTTTGGAGATTGTTTGGCCCCATAATCACGATTACATTTCGATTGATCGAGCAGCCCTACCTACAACCCTAACCTAGAAACCAGAACAATCATATTCACTCGTGTAGATGGTTCTGGTCATCCTCCCCTTCAGATAATATCACATCATACTGAAACGAGTCAGGCCAATCACAAACATTATAGGGCAACTAAAACCACTTTAGATAGTAGAATCCAGCCCCTTATACAATGGGTCTGGTTTCTGTCTGAGCAGTACTGCCAGATTATTTTTGTTAACAACCAAGATGGCTGCTGCTGATGAGGAGAAGCATGTGAATCTGCTATACCACAGTATTAACTGAACTGGTATAATCATGATATTTTTCTCAAAGAGAAGAACAAACAGCTGCAGGTAAGGTGTTTCCATACATTGGTCTGTTCCTCTCCGCTTGTCACACAGCTCATTGCTCTTATATGTTTTAGGTTTTAGGTCTACTGCAATCAGAGGCATTTTGGTCTGCAAGACTTTGAGCTGGGAAGTTTCAGACCCAATGACATATGTGAATTTGTTTGGCATAACCAGATATTTACAGAAAAACATGAAGGGGGCTCTACTGTCACTGTTCATCTGCCAATATCCACGAAAAACATAAAGAACAATACAGGGCCAAATAAATTAGATGGCACAAGATTATCATTATACAATAGTTAGAGATATCCGTGCTTCATAAAGTTATTTGTTCAAAAAATATTTGGGCAGATTAAATCAAAAAGGCTGAAGAAACTGGAAACACAAATTATGTGTTATACCTGTATCAAATTAGTAATGATTGCTATATATGCACTGCTTCAATTCACCTTCTCTTTGTGTCACCCAGCGGCTGGAGCGTCGGCTCTGACACGGAGGATGTGAAGCGGTACACTCTCCCAAACCAAGTGCTTGGGGGGGCAGGAAATCCACTTTCTGACCTGTGAGCTCCTAGAAAAACAAAACAAACAAAAAAAGCGAGTCAGTAAATGCCTCATAATGGTTTGTTCACACTGTCATGCTATCTTTTCAACTTATAACCTTTGTTTTTTTCAGTATGAATAGCTTCATGTAACTGTTTAAATAAAGCCCTGATAGGTGAGTTAGTGCCTGTAAAATCATGTGAGACAGAGAGAAACAGAATAGAGTCATCAGTAGTTTGTCCCTTATGGAAATGAAAAAAAAAAAAATCAAATATTTTTTAGCGTATATGTTATTCTGATTCCCCAAGTTCTGGTGTATACACTGACTAAAAGCTCAAGTTAAACCCCATAAATTCAGCTGAAAATATCTATGAAAACTTTCACTTCAATGTTTAATGAACAAAAACTTGTGTGCAATATAAATACAATAGAAATATATGCATGTGATAACAGCCAAATCATATCCTCCATTTAAACATTAACACATAACCCCTCTCCTCCCTCTCACACCTGATCAGTGAACATCAAGCATACATGATTTATTAGGCAGAAACAACAATCTCCAACTTTTTGTTGTCATTGCTTTTTTCCTTTGAGACCACTAATATATTTATTTATAAGAGATACTAACAATTAATTTACAGCCATTGCTCAGCTGATAAGAACATCCTTAATGTAAACTGCCACAAGCACCAGAAGTGTGGATTAGACAGCTGATGGGAAACACTGTCACTTGAGAGCAGCTTTTCATGACTAACATGACTTCAGATTAGGGATTTTCCTTTTATATGTATACACACAGTCATGTGTGTATACACAGCCCATGGAAATTTACTTTTTAAGGAGGTTTGTTGACAATTTAAACCCACCCTTACATGCAAAGTTCCATCAGATGCAGATCTTTGAGGGGTTTCATAGAAGTACTGCCCATTTTAACAGGATTCTACTATTGGTTTCTGTTGGGATAAGTTTCACTTCCTGAGAAACTGTATTTGCCCTGTAGCTAATACGCCTCCTACAACTCTTACTGTCATTCATCTGTCCAGAGCACATTGTTCCATAAGGCTGGGTCTTTCTGCAATATTGTTCTTGGATAGAAATGGCTTTTATCCTGGGCCTCCCATATGGGTCAAATTTGTGCAATCTCATTAAAATTAGATGCAGTTACATAATACACACACACATATACATGAATATATACACAAGTTTGGGTTCTAAGAGACTTCACTAAGAATCTAATTATCTGCTTGTGGGCTGAATTATCCAGGCTGGCCGGTAGTGGACCAATTGGCCGTTGTTGGAAATCTATGCCAGTTGTAGTTACATTGGAATGATTTCAAATAATTTGAAGATCTATTTTACTTCGTTTGGCAGACTCACAGGCATCCACAACTGTTTTTGTTTTTTTTCATTTAGGCCCTGGAGAGCATTTCAGATCATGGCATGATGAAATCACACACTTCGAAAGCAAAGAGAACACCTGGGTCTACATGTCAGAGGAATAAGACACGTTTCACCTGCCGTCCCTGAAGAGGTGGTTATCATTGGTACCTAATCTGGGAGACCTGATGTGTTAAATGGCAATACATTTTATTATATTTGTTTGACAACCCGTATTTAAAGGCCCTCAATCAAAAAGGATAGTTAATAGATAAATATATTGAGAAAGTCAACAATTTCCATAGAGTGAAATTATCTTTTAACATGACTGTACACTTCACAAATGCTGAAACAATTCACCAATCATCAGAGCTTTTACCTTTATTAGTCTCTGGTCAAAAAGCCTGAGCTCTCTGTGGTCAGAGGCCCTACTGACTCACGCAATAAGTCACCATTGCCTTAAAGTCCTATGCAGTAGCTTGGTGTTTATGATTTCACACTATACTGTATGCCTCCACAGCCTGGAGGGTTCAATTTCAAGCCAGCAAGACAGTGGTTCTTTCCCCTGTTAAATCGCCCCAGCCCGCACGGGATGAAAGTTGAAATTAGTTTGGTACCAGATGGAATGAAAACCAGCTCACTGCTGACCTTTGGGGATAATGGTGCATGACTCCAAGGAACGCAGAGGTTGACTGATCGAGACAGAGAGAAATATTGCATAGAAACTGCCTATTGAGAAACCCTGCTTTACCCAACATCAAAACTCATCATCATTATTATTATTATTGTTATTGGTGCTGCCATCACTAATTAATAACATATTGTTATAACAGTGCTTGAAAACAACTATATGTACAGCTGTCCCTGTCTATCTCTCCCCCTCTTCCTCTCGTTTCTCTTCCCTCAAACCGACCGCTTGAGGTGGACAGCCCCCCCTCAGTCCACTTCTGTCAGACGTATATTTTTCTTTTCACAGGTGCTTGTTTACGGTGGGAACTGTATATTGTAAGATCTTCACCCCATATGTTTTGGTATAGTGTTATGCAAATAAAACTGAACCTAACTGAACTGAATCAGTTGGTTGATCTGCAATGTGAGGCCTTCGGAAGTGTTTGCACATCAAAGAGATGACAGCCGTGGTTATGTAAATAAAGTCACACATGTGCTCCAGGTCTCAGGCATGGATTTCAGTATGTGCTCTGCTTTTTGGATTCATTGCAGGCTCTGTTGGTGCCCTGCAGTTTAATGACAAAATTGTAGCTGTGTAAAATGTAGACAAAAGCTCTGTTAACTTTGGTACTCAACATTTTACCTCCGCCTAGGAGGTTGTGATTCACCCCTGTCTGCTTTCTGTGTTGGTTGGTTGATTTGTAAGACAGATAATGCAAAAACAACTTCACAGTGCAGCAAAAAAAAACTTGGTGGAAGGATGTGGTATGTGCCCGGGAAGAACCCACTAAATTGTAGTGTGGATCCAGAAATGTTTAATCACATTGCTTAAGAGGGACATTTTCATTGATTTCCCAGAAAACATTAAATGGTTCTTGATTAAATGAATTAGGCATATTTAGGGTTTGTATTTTTTCAGTGGGTGCCACTTGTATTTAATGGGACTATGGGACTTGCTAGTTACTTACAAACTTAAAAGAACTGTACGGATCATTCTAAAGTGCCAAGATAGCAACCAGCTAAGTTATGCGACATAACTACCACTGCAGACATGTTGAGAAAGATGAGCTGCTGCCCTGTTTGGTTGGAGTGAAAACCTACGGACACCCGGTGTCAGGTTCAAAAGCTACAAGTGAAACAGAACCACGTCAAAAACCCACTGTGGCTCAGTTACAGCATAGGTCAGCTGTGGAGAAGCAATCTGGAGTAACTGGATAGGGAATGATAGCAGTGATAATAACAATAGTGGCATTATCAGTCATGAACTTGGCATTTGATCTGGATACAGCTGTAATGGGGACAGTGCTTGGCTTCCAGGGAGCTGTTAATGACGTTACTACGGGGGTCATTTAAAAAGGTAACAGCAGCAAGTATTGATCCACAGCCCAGACACATAGGAAGCTCCATAATGGCTCCGAGGCAAAGGAGCTTTACCCCATGTGTGTGAACATGGCTGGAGTCAGTGGTTGGAACCACATAGCTACTACCAGCTTATACAGTGTATGTTAGCTAAATCTTTTAGCATGGACCCCAGCTCAGGCTAAGAAAGACGTTCCCAAAGGCAGTACTTGGCATTAGCTATCATTATCTAATGAGCTATAAGTGTGTAAATTCCCATAGACAGCTATGCTGATTAGAAACTCTGGCTAAATGTAAAACGCAGAAGTTGAAACATGTTAAGCTAGCTGGGCGGTAGAAACTACAGTGTCGGTGCAGTTACCGTTGTCTGGGCGTTTATCCGGAGCTGACTCCGGCGTCTCTCGTCTAGAGCCAGCTCGATTTTGTCCAGCTGGCCGCGGACGGTCTCCCGCTGGTGGAAATAGAAAGCTGGGTGCAGGGAGGCCATGGTGAAGAGCAGCGCCAACTGCTCCAGGGGTCCCGCCGCCGTCTCGTTCGCGGAGAAGCCGCGGGTCTGCACAGAGCGCCCGTACACGCTCCCGTCCTGACAGGGCGGGTGGACCGGGTGGTGCTGGTGGGGACCCCGGAACGGAAGTGAGTAGTCATAGTGTTTGTAGAACAGGGCCGGGTCGACATGGCTCAGAATCCCGAAGAGTATTCCAGCGCATTCCCTGCTGTCGGACCCGAGGAGCGACAGGCAGACCAGGAGTTTGGCGCGAACCACCGGGTCAACCACGTCCGTCAAAACGCCCAGGTCGCCCGGGCTGTTGGCACGAAACTCGAAGTCCCGTAAAACATGATAATCTTTCCTGGCCAGGTCCTCCAGATAAGATCCCAAAAAGCGGAGCTCCAGGGGTTGGCACATATGTAAGAGCCCGCACATGAACTCAACGCGCTTGGCCGGGTTTAAATGTAGGCCGAACCACTCGAAGACGGTCTCCTTGTCCAGCTGGGACGGAGACTTCTCCAGTCCGTAGGACACCGGGGAGGGAGATGCCGCCCCGGGAATCCGCTGGTGCGCCGACCGATCCAATGAATCGTCCTCGAGCGCCTCGTCCTCCCCTTCCTCGCCCGTTTTCGTCGGTAGTTTCATTCTCAGCATTATCAGCGGTGCAGGAGAAGCTTTAAAAAGTAAAGCGGACTGTCGGTGGTTTAACGGGGTTTTTCACGGTTTACTGATCAACTGACGCGGCGACGCCACTGGAGCTGCTTTCCTCTGGTTACGTTCTTCTTCTACTCCAAATTTCCGGCAGGGTGGATATGCACGGTTATCGCTTTATACCGCCATCAAGAGGCTGTTGGTGGACTTTCTGAACCCTAGAGTGGGCTTTTATCAATGAAACCAATTAACCCTTTGATACACAAGCTATGCAAACCTCTTCTCAGGCACAACATGGGTCAAAAAAGACCCCTGTTGACCTACCATGTTATTGCACGCGTGTTTCTTTGCTATAATTTTAGTAATCAAGTTATTTCATCATTTAATATTCAAAGTATTAATTAAATATCTTGTTTTTGATTACCAAAAATCATCATTTTCATTTTATCTTTTTCAATTTATGAATTAAAATATTTTTTGTATTTTTACATCAAGTTTACACACACGGGTCAAACATGACCCAGGTATGCACGGGTGATACAAAAAAAGACATACTAAAAATTATTATTTTAGAAGTGATTTGGACCAAAGAAACCAATAAAGGCCATGGATTCTACTTTGGGCCATTTGCCTCAGGTAGTTGAGCTGAGTCAAAGTCATGCATTTATATTAAATATTAATCTTTTAATAACAATAATTTATTTGAAAATTATTTTATAGCAGGCTACAGCAGAAAGAGAGGTAGAGAAGAAGATAACATAACTCACCACAGTATTGCTGTGCTCTGTTGTATAAGATGTCAGCTTGTTACCTGTATCCTGTCTCCGCAGGTTGACCTTTAAAGCCAGGATTCTGACAACAAGTTGACCTGAACGCTGTAGTCAAGCAAAGCCTTTAATACCAAAATAAACACAAAGTTCTGTCTGTGAATGTTTCTTATTTCATCACAAGACTGACAATACAAAATAATCCACAGCGGGCAACTGTGCCCATAGAGCCGAACGTGTAATACACACAAACATTATACAAGACGAAAGGGCTGAATTCTCATGCTGTTGTTGCATATTAGGGGAAGCACGGGCTAAGTTTGACTGCAGAATGTAATCTCTTCATCTGCTCAGCAGGAGGAACTGTGATCAAACACTTTCCTGATCCCACGTCTTTTACCAAATTTCAAGTCATCCTCTTTTTTTTGTTGTGCTGGTAATAGTTGCACACTGCACTAAGTTGGATGACGAAAGCAGGATGGGTTAGTCCTGAATAAAGTTTTCTTCCAAAACATGGCTCTAACAGAAATTATCTTAACATGGCAGGGTCTTATTTAGACCATGGCCTTATCTGTTTAATATCCAATAATGGTGTCCTTGTAAACATAGTCAGTTATGCTGCATGTAGGTGTTTTACATGATGACAAACAAGGGATGATTATAGATACTTTACAGTAAAAATCACCTTCTTACATTATTCTAAAGTGGAATGATATTGTATATATTTATTTTATCGCCCTGGTCCACTAATTAACTGGTTAGCATGTACTTTAACGTTGCCCCAGAGCCATCTATATATAGGGCTCACAGCACAGTCACTGACAGGATGATGTAAGATATCAGTGAGCCCTATGCAGGGGTGTGGGAAAAATGAGCAGGACGTCACCAGGTCTGCTAATTGGATTTTTTTATTGTGAGATGATGCATTTTTAGTGGTGTCAGACTGAACATGCTTGATATTCCCTCAGCTTGACTGAGTGTGTTGTGATGGCTGTTCAGCAGGGTTACAACCGCATGAATCATCTGCTATTATGTTCATTTTTTCAGTAGCTCTGTTTCAGCAAGTTGAAAGTTAGTCAGTTTCTCATGCAAAACCTTCTGACCTCTGTGGATTCTGAATATTCTAAAGTCTCCTTATTATTTGAGCTTGAACAGGGTGAGAAAAGAGGCTTTAATAGGGCAGACAATGGGACGAGTCATAGCAGGATGAGCACTGGTGTAACTAACAACATTAATGATGGCTACGTTCCGTTTAACTGCTCCACCGCATGCAGCTCTCTGGGCGAAGACGAGGGAGATGGTGGTGGATTTCAGGAGGAACAAGCCCCTGCCCTCTCCTGTCTGCATCGGTGGGACGGCTGCGGAGGTGGTCCCTGCATACAAGTACCTGGGTGTCACACTGGACAATAAACTGGACTGGTCCACCAACACAGAGGCCGTCTACAAGAAGGGCCTGAGCCGGCTTTATTTCCTGAGGAGGCTCAGGTCCTTCAATGTCTGCAACAAGATGCTGCAGATGTTCTATAAGTCTGTTGTGGCGAGCACCATCTTCTTTGCTGTGGTGTCCTGGGGTGCGGGCATCAAGGCTAAGGACGCCAACAAACTGAAAAAACTGATTAGGAAGGCAGAGTCTGTGGTTGGCTCTAAGCTTGTCACCCTGGAGGAGGTGGTGGAGGACAGGATGCTGGCAAAACTGCTGGCAATCATGGACAATCCGTCTCACCCCCTCCACATAACACTGGACAAGCTAAGGAGCAGCTTCAGCCACAGACTCATTCAACCCCGCTGCTCTAAGGAACGATACAGGAAATCGTTCCTCCCAACCGCAATAAGACTGTACAACGCATCTACCTCTGTCAGAGCCACCATCAAAGAACTGCACTAAATATACCTGTCTCAATTCATCACTTTATACAATAATATTGTCTTTGGCACACTCAGTCTACATATTCTTACACTCATAGTATATTATATTATCTATTGTATCGCCAAATACTTATATTTATACCCGTACTATATATCATATATTATATCATACTCTTTATATATTCTTTGTATATATAAGTCTATATACACATATTTATACATGTGTACATGTTGTTATTATTATAATATTTTACTATTATTATTATTATATATACTGATGCTGCTATTATTACTATATACTGCTATTATATTGGTATAATTACTTTCATGTATAAATATATATTATATACTATATATACTGTACTATTTTATTTTTTATATACTGTCTAACAATAACATTACCATCATATCATCAGTACTATTACCATCATCTGCCACTGCACCTTATCTACCCATTTATCTTGTGTTTCTGTTTTTATTCTTTCTACCGCAATATTTTATATTTTATATTTTATTTTATTCTATTGTATTGTATTGTATTCAAATGTACCGGCTGCTATGACAACTTAATTTCCCTTCAGGGATGAATGAAGTAATCTATCTATCTATCTATCTATCTATCAATTCCAAGGTCCCAGAATTGCACATGGAAGCTCCTTTACATCACTTATAAGGGCACTAAAATGGAACAGAGTCATGGTTAACGTTATTAGTTACACCTTCTTTAATAAGTTCAAATGTCTATTGTAAGAGCATTTAAACTCTTCAACTTAAACAAGTTATTATAGGAGCAATCAAGTGTTTAAAATAAAACCAAACAGGCCCAGCAGTGATTCTCCACCAACCATCACATGCACACACACACACAAATGGTTTTAAACCTTATCCTGCTGATGAAGCAGATCCTAAAATAACTGCTTGATAAATCATGACCAATAACTGACCAGGCCACCTGCACAACAGTGAGCATGCTGCGATCAAGGTCAGTTGGAATGCTGACATGAAACATTTAGAAAAAGAGAAACATTTACAATGGCTGTGTAAAAATGTGTTTAGGACCAGGGAACACTAACAATCTACAGCTAACAAATCAAACACAAAGAGAATGAATAGTGGTCCGTGATCAGTGGAAAAGTTTGAAGCCTGTGAAAACGCAGGAAGAGCATGCAGTTCATTCTGTCGGACAGAGCAAGCGGCAGAGAAGGGAACACAGACGCAGAGAGCAGCTAAGAATAGCATTGAGAGTGAAAGAGAGGGAAGGGCAGCATAAGAGTTGCGGTTGAGTACAGTAATTTTTCCTCAACTCTGGACATCGCTTCTTGTTTCTAGCTGAGCTAAACAAATATAGAGTAGTTTTGCATTCACCGACGCTGATACTGTATTTATGAGGTTGATATCGCTGCCTTTGATTCCATGCCATTATCTTTCTGTTAGGTCAGACCTGAGTTAGATGAAATAATGTATTCTCATGCCTCTCATGGAGCCTGGCAGGGACGGGGTGAAATCTCTGATAAGTTGTTCACACCCATTACTAATTCATTCAAACTAAGAATTCATACCCGGCCCGCCTCCCTACTCTATATGTAGATGTGTACAACAGAAACACTGACATATAGGAGGTATGGATATAGTTCTACACATAAATTAGCCTACATATGAATCCACAAACAGCATTTAAAGTTGATGATATAAAAAAAAGGTGAATATTTTTGTATGCCTTATGTTCTATAAAAGTTTTGCTTTAGAAAAAATGAGTGAACTAAGATAAAAGGCATTCAATTCAGTTAAATTTCAAGGACCTAATCATAACACTAGCATCAATCACATGGCTTTATATGTTGGAAGTTCATCAACATGTATGATATAAGTTTTTGTACATGAATCAATTTGTTTTGACCCAACGGTTGATTAAGTCCAAAGCAAGAACATTTTCTTTTCATGCAAAAAACACATTTTTGTGAAAAAACATACTTACCACAGCACCAGCACCAACTTCTCCTTCCTGGCAAGGGGGGGAATGGGAGGGGCTTGAAAACATAATGGTCACATGTACCGTTGACTAAATACAGGGGGTGTCTCACATTACCCTGCTCTCCTCTACCGGTCCACGGCCCGGGGGTTCAACATAACCTTTTTGTTATAACATTATGACCTTGAGACGCGGCTTAAGAGTTTGTCCCTTATGGAAAAAAAATTCCCCTTACATTACTTTTACTTTTATACTTTAAGTAGTATTGAAACCAGTACTTTTACACTTTTACATAAGTAAAAAGCTTGAGTTGATACTTTAACTTCTAGAGAAGTATTTTTAAACCCTATTATCTATACTTCTACTTGAGCAATGAATGTGAATGCTTTTGGGACCTCTGTCAGTAACGCTTTTATTACCAAAATATCACAGCAACATCAATCAAACTTATAAAAATCAGGCTAATTAAATAACAGTTTTTGTTTATTTTAACTAACTAGTCCAGATTTTTTTTAACAGTCCATGGGAACAGAGAGGGATGTTTCCGTTTGGTGCTCTTCGCGAAGTCTAGTGAGGCGATCTTGCTGGTTTGTGGCTTCTGTTGTTTTGCATCTGGCAAGACTGTGCCGTGGCTGCTCATGCTGTAGCCATAAGGTAGGCTCTCCGGGGGCTGCCTTTTGGAATATTTTAGCAGTGTTGGGACATAGTATTGGTGAACAATAGATGGGAATATACATTTGTAGCAAAATCCTGACCACAACTCTCTTTTGTCCTATAGCCAATATGAATGAATGAATGAATTAACATCCCAATAATAGCTCATCATTGATAAATCATTATTAATAACAACCACACAGTGACCAACAGTAGCTGTATGTTGGGTCCAGGGGCATGTTTCACACCTAGCTGTGAAGATGTGAATGAGTCTGGGAGGCCGAGTCCAGGAAGCTCTCCTTTGTCTTCAATCAGATCTGATCTGCTACGACTTAAAACACGTGAAGCGAGATCGGAAAAATTGCTGAATCTTCATGAAAACACCCTTCCAGCCTGCCTTGCGCTTTGGTTTCTTTTGTGGCTTGTTCTGTCTGTACTCATCGAATTCAATTTCGGATGCTTCTTTCACGCGTATTATGGACTTTTCCTTGTACTTAGGTTGCATTGGTGTTTTCTTCAGACTGGATACATCTTTGATGAACGCAGCAGTGTCTTTGAGATCTGCAAGTGACTTATTGAATTTAGTATTGGATGTGTCTTTCATTTGAATTCTGGACTTTCCATTGCTCTTAGGTTTCTCTGGTGCTTTCTTCAGATTTCCTTCAGCATTGACGGAAGCAGTAGTTACTTTATGATCTGAAAGTGAATCCTCGGATTTGGAAGAGGATGCTACCTCAATGCGTGTAGTAGACTTTGCCTTCTTCTTAAGTTTTCCTGGTGCTTTCTTCAGATTGCCTTCAGCATTGACGGAAGCAGTAGTTACTTTATGATCTGAAAGTGAATCCTCTAATTTGGTAGAGGATGCTACCTCAATGCGCGTAGTAGACTTTGCCTTCTTCTTAGGTTTCCCTGGTGCTTTCTTCAGATTTCCTTCAGCATTGATGGAAGCAGTAGTTACTCTATGATCTGAAAGTGAATCCTCGGATTTGGTAGAGGATGCTACCTCAATGCGTGTCGTAGACTTTGCCTTCTTCTTATGTTTCCCTGGTGCTTTCTTCAGATTTCCTTCAGCGTTGATGGAAGCAGTAGTTACTTTATGATCTGTAAGTGAATCCTCGGATTTGGTAGAGGATGCTACCTCAATGCGTGTCGTAGACTTTGCCTTCTTCTTATGTTTCCCTGGGGCTTTCTTCAGATTTCCTTCAGCATTGATGGAAGCAGTAGGTATTTTAAGATCTGAAAGTGAATCCTCGGATTTGGAAGAGGATGCTACCTCAATGCGCGTAGTAGACTTTGCCTTCTTCTTAGGTTTCCCTGGTGCTTTCTTCAGATTTCCTTCAGCATTGATGGAAGCAGTAGGTACTTTAAGATCTGAAAGTGAATCCTCTAATTTGGTAGAGGATGCTACCTCAATGCGCGTAGTAGACGTTGCCTTCTTCTTAAGTTTCCCTGGTGCTTTCTTCAGATTTCCTTCAGCATTGATGGAAGCAGTAGTTACTTTATGATCTGAAAGTGAATCCTCGGATTTGGTAGAGGATGCTACCTCAATGCGCATAGTAGACTTTGCCTTCTTCTTAGGTTTCCCTGGTGCTTTCTTCAGATTTCCTTCAGCATTTATGGAAGCAGTTGTTACTTTATGATCTGTAAGTGAATCCTCGGATTTGGTAGAGGATGCTACCTCAATGCACATAGTAGACTTTGCCTTCTTCTTAGGTTTTCCTGGTGCTTTCTTCAGATTTCCCTCAGCATTGATGGAAGCAGTTGTTACTTTATGATCTGTAAGTGAATCCTCGGATTTGGTAGAGGATGCTACCTCAATGCACATAGTAGACTTTGCCTTCTTCTTAGGTTTTCCTGGTGCTTTCTTCAGATTTCCCTCAGCATTGATGGAAGCAGTAGGTACTTTATGATCTGAAAGTGAATCCTCGGATAAGGTAGAGGATGCTACCTCAATGCGTGTAGCAGACTTTGCCTTGTTATTAGGTTTCCCTGGTGTTTTCTTTAGATTTCCTTCAGCATTTATGGAAGCAGTTGTTACTTTATGATCTGTAAGTGAATCCTCGGATTTGGTAGAGGATGCTACCTCAATGCACATAGTAGACTTTGCCTTCTTCTTAGGTTTTCCTGGTGCTTTCTTCAGATTTCCCTCAGCATTGATGGAAGCAGTAGGTACTTTATGATCTGAAAGTGAATCCTCGGATAAGGTAGAGGATGCTACCTCAATGCGTGTAGCAGACTTTGCCTTGTTATTAGGTTTCCCTGGTGTTTTCTTCAGATTTCCTTCAGCATTGATGGAAGCAGTAGTTACTTTATGATCTGTAAGTGAATCCTTGGATATGGTCGAGGAATCTACCTTAATGTGCGTAGTAGACTTTGCCTTCTTCTTAGGTTTCCCTGGTGCTTTCTTCAGATTTCCTTCAGCATTGATGGAAGCAGTAGGTACTTTAAGATCTGAAAGTGAATCCTCGGATTTGGAAGAGGATGCTACCCCAATGCGCGTTGTAGACTTTGCCTTCTTCTTAGGTTTCCCTGGTGCTTTCTTCAGATTTCCTTCAGCATTTATGGAAGCAGTTGTTACATTATGATCTGTAAGTGAATCCTCGGATTTGGTAGAGGATGCTACCTCAATGCGCGTAGTAGACTTTGCCTTCTTCTTAGGTTTTCCTGGTGTTTTCTTTAGATTGCCTTCAGCATTGACGGAAGCAGTAGTTACTTTATGATCTGAAAGTGAATCCTCGGATTTGGTAGAGGATGCTACCTCAATGCGCGTAGTAGACTTTGCCTTATTATTAGGTTTCCCTGGTGTTTTCTTCAGATTTCCTTCAGCATTGATGGAAGCAGTAATTACTTTATGATCTGTAAGTGAATCCTCGGATTTGGTAGAGGATGCTACCTCAATGCGCGTAGTAGACTTTGCCTTCTTCTTAGGTTTCCCTGGTGCTTTCTTCAGATTTCCTTCAGCATTGATGGAAGCAGTAGGTACTTTATGATCTGAAAGTGAATCCTCGGATATGGTAGAGGATGCTACCTCAATGCGCGTAGCAGACTTTGCCTTGTTATTAGGTTTCCCTGGTGTTTTCTTCAGATTTCCTTCAGCATTGATGGAAGCAGTAGTTACTTTATGATCTGTAAGTAAATCCTCGGATTTGGTAGAGGATGCTACCTCAATGCGCGTAGTAGACTTTGCCTTCTTCTTAGGTTTCCCTGGTGCTTTCTTCAGATTTCCCTCAGCATTGATGGAAGCAGTAGGTACTTTATGATCTGAAAGTGAATCCTCGGATATGGTAGAGGATGCTACCTCAATGTGTGTAGCAGACTTTGCCTTGTTATTAGGTTTCCCTGGTGCTTTCTTCAGATTTCCTTCAGCATTGATGGAAGCAGTAGTTACTTTATGATCTGTAAATGAATCCTCGGATTTGGTAGAGGATGCTACCTCAATGTGCGTAGTAGACTTTGCCTTCTTCTTAGGTTTCCCTGGTGCTTTCTTCAGATTTCCTTCAGCATTGATGGAAGCAGTAGGTACTTTAAGATCTGAAAGTGAATCCTCGGATTTGGAAGAGGATGCTACCGCAATGCGCGTAGTAGACTTTGCCTTCTTCTTAGGTTTCCCTGGTGCTTTCTTCAGATTTCCTTCAGCATTGATGGAAGCAGTAGGTACTTTAAGATCTGAAAGTGAATCCTCGGATTTGGAAAAGGATGCTACCTCAATGCGCGTAGTAGACTTTGCCTTCTTTTTAGGTTTCCCTGGTGCTTTCTTCAGATTCCCTTCAGCATTGATGGAAGCAGTAGTTACTTTATGATCTGAAAGTGAATCCTTGGATTTGGTAGAGGATGCTACTTCAATGCGCGTAGAAGACTTTGCCTTGGTCTTGAGTTTCCCTGGTGGTTTCATCAGTCTGCACTCCTTACTGGTGCAAGTGGCAGTTTCTTCCTGAACTGGATGTGAGGCATCCAAGTTAGTACTGGCTGCTTCTTTCATTTGAATTCTGGACTTTCCCATGTGCTTAGATTGAGCTGGTGCTTTCTTCAGACTGGATAGAAGTTTGATGTAAGCAGCAATTTTTTTATGATTGGAAAGTGCATCAGCGCCTTTAGTAGAGGATGCTCTTTCACTCCGCACAGCGACCTTTACCTTGCTCTTGCGTTTCACTGGTGGTTTCGTCAATGTGCACTCCTTACTGGCGCAAGCGGCAGTTTCTTCCTGAACTGGATGTGAGGCATCCAAGTTAGTATTGACTGCTACTGTTATGTGACATGGGGACTTTAACTTAGACTTCACTGCTGGCTCCTCCACTCTGCTTTCCTCTTTGGTGGTAATACAGGTTTCTCTATGGAATCTTCCTTGTTGGGTGAAGTAACAATTTCCCAAAAAAGGTTTTCTTTCAAAAAAATTATGCCAAAGAGCTTTTTTTGTGGTGATTCTTTTTTCCGGATCTACTTCCATCATCTGCTTGAAAAGGTTTACAAAGGCTGGCATGTCCTCATTTTCAGTAGTATACGGGCGATCCTTTACTATCTCATCAAGATCTTTTAACATAAAAGAAGGGTGTATATTGTGGGTTTTCGAGGGACCATTGACATGACAGTTACACTGTTCAAGTAGCTCCCATGAAACTGATTGGACGTTGTGAAAAAAAAAGTTTTTGCTGTAAATTCCAGTATTCAGCAGTTTGTCCTCCGGCTGGCCCTGCAAGCGCACCATTTCTCTTATTCGATCAAATTCACACCTTGATGAATAAAAGTCTTTGCCAAAGAACAAGAAGGCTACTATACAGCCAAGAGACCAAATGTCTACAGCCTCAGTTAGAGGAAGGCCCAGAATTACTTCAGGGGCCCTATAATTAAGGGTCTGTATTTTGCAGCCAGTGATCAGTCTGTCGACAGATAAAGCCAAACCAAAATCTATCAGCTTCACCTTGAACGGCCAGCGTTTATGGTTAACCAACATTATGTTGTCTGGCTTGATGTCCAGATGTGCCATACATAAACTGCTGAGAGTATTGAGAGCCCTGACTATCTGTTGTGTGACTTCTTGAATCTCATTCAGATACAGTGGCCTACCAGTCTCAATGATTAAATCATCAAGAGTCATGTCAAGCTTTTCAAATTCCAGTATATAACTTTCCTTGGTTATGAAATGCCTGTTAAGTGTGACTATGGTCTCATGTCGGCCATGCTTCCTGAGTTGCGTAAGAGCCTCCAACTCATTTTCAGCATACCAGCCATATTTTTTGGGAATGACCTTCACAGCAACTATCTCCTCAGTGTCTAAAGTAATGCACTTGTACACTTTACCAAAACCCCCTGATCCTAGTTGCTTCAGAACCCTATATGTGTTGGAAGGAATGTCTTTGGCTGACATTTTTGCTGCTATGAAAAGTAATTCCAACTGTTAGCTAGCAGTTTGTTGATAGGCAGAAAGATATGTCTCACTACCCTACTTCGATTCTTACTCTTCATTATTTATACTATATAGTTCTTTATGATGTTAGAATTTACCTTAATGTTATAGGTTAAAACTTCCCTTTAACCCTTTGATACAAAAGCTATGCACACCCCTTCTAAGGCAGAACATGGGTCAAAAATGACCCTTATTGACCTACAATGTTATTTCATGGACGGCTAACCTTTTGGAAATCAATTCATTTCATCATTTAATATTCAAAGTATTCATTAAATATCTTGTTTTTGTTCACCACAAATCATTATTTTCATTTAATCTTTCTAAATTTATGAACTACAATATTTTTTGTATTTTTACATCAGGTTCATGCACATGGGTAAAAAATGACCCAGGTATGCGAGTGTGATTAAAAAAAAGACATACTGTAATAACAATTATGTAAATTGTATTTATTTTAGCAGTGATTTGGACCAAAGAAACCAATAAAGGCCATGAATTCTACTTTGTCGACACATCTCCACTCTTTTTCAATGCTGCTGCTGCTGCTCTTCGTCCCTCTAAATTGGTGCATTTCAGAACCTCCTCAATAATGTTGTCACTAATAAATAAATCCCAGGCCTCTTTCGGTGAAACAGTTGTTGAACCAGATGCAGGTCCTTGTCAGCTACTCAGGATGTTGTGGCTTCTTGCTCTGCCCTGAGTGGGGGAATGCTCATTCCAGTAAGACCCCTTTTTACTCAGTCTATTGGCCTGGGCCTGAGGTTCCTCTTTAGAGGACTCATCAAAGGAGTCTTCGATCTCATCAAAGGAGTCTTCTTCATCTAGGAGAGCTTGATTTCTAGACACGCCGACAACTCCAACTTGACCCTGTGGCACATAATCTACTCTAGGTCATCAGCACCAGAGATGTCAGACTAAGAATCAGGATCAAGAATTTAGCATCTCTATGACCATTTCAGCTGTAAACCTGGAATGACTGTGACAAGCCATACTAACACTGTTGTTGGGGTAGACTCCCCAGTGGGTTGTAAATACTTGGGCCCTGCTAGGCCAAGCTGAAACCAGTTTGGCCAGTTTACAGTCTTAATTCACACCTTCCTCAGACAGGCTGGAGCCAACGGTGAGGACAAAGGATTAAAACTTTCGGAGGGAAAACATTCTCCAGCAGGCCTAAGAATCTCCCCCTGGTGGTTGGAAAATGTCCTGAAGAGCCTTCAGGACCCCCGCTGAGTTCCAAGCCCCACCCACTAAGGTCGGAATCCTGACATTCTCATTGGCTGAGAGCCAACTGAACCCTGTGACCACTTCCGGAGGAAGCAAGAACCTCTCAGGTAGAATAAAACCACTGAGACATCAATAATCACAGCCATTTTACCCTGCTCTGAAGACATCACCAGGCCCCTTTGGGGCCTCCAAGCTAATTTAGTTGCTAAAGGGGGCAACCAGAGTTATTTTCTTTCATTCCTTTCATTGTCCTTTATCTCAGTCGACGTTTTATTTTTAAAAGGACTTTTGCTGTTTTAACTTGAAAGACCCAACAGGAAATTGCACGCGGAACAATCTCAGACTGTTTCACTTTTCCCACGGACTTTTTACTTTCTTTTCCCAACTATCTACAAACGGCTTCCACAGCCGTCCCCTGCAGAAGCGCGAGATTCATTCCGCTGAGGAGCACGACCTCCACATCCCTGAAGAAGAAGGACGATGTTCATCCCGTCGAGGCAGCACGAGAAAATCCGCTGCTTGTCCGGTCCAGCGGCGGCTCACCGCTTGAGAGGCCACGATTATTCACTGGATTTCCGGAATATCCGCGCGACACGCGCATGCAACACCGTGAAGGTCACAGTAAGAGGCTTTATTGTCTGGGCAGATGTTAATCTAATACGTAGCGTATTGTTTTAATACTTGAATGTATTTGTTTTGTATGAGACCGCAGAGTCTCCAGTGTTTTAGCGGCTATTCGCCACTTCCGGTTTCCGGTTACGGCCTTGTGCCATAGTTTTTAAGCGCCGTGAGCAGCGTCTCCAGCTCATTGTGACCGTTTGAACAACTTTAAAGATACTTTACCGGTCAAACCTCAGCACACAACGCCACTTGGGTGCTGAGTGGTAAAGTAAATGTAACTTGTCTCTGACGGTGCTTTTAGAGAGCTTTGCTCTCTCCTTGTATTCTCTCTCTCTCTCTCTCCTTCTAAACCGACCTATACACACATCCGATCTGTATTTAGAATACAGTTCATGTAACATAGTTAAATCTATATTCAGAGAGGCTGGACACATCTGGAAGCCATGCGGCCAAACGCCAAAGAGGAGACAAAGAATTCTCTTTGTCTGAAAATCCCTTTGTGTAATTCATGTGACGACCACCAGTGTGAGCTCCGGCCACATGGTGTCATTACTCCATTTTGAATAACGCAAGTTAAACCACCATTTTGAGTCCATTATTGCCACGCCTCCTCTCTCCCTCTCCTCCCATTCTGGCTCTAAATTCATAACGGCTCCGCCATCTTGTTTTGTAGTCAATCCGCCATTTTGAGAGTTTTTAGGCCTTGATTCCACGAATCATGATCGGCCGCCATCTTGGTTGTGACGTGACTGCGTCATCGCGACGCCCCCCTTCTTTTTCTCTCTCTCGCTCTCTCACACACACACACTCACACACACATACCCATACAGACACAGAGACACATCGATAGACACAGACAGATACACACACACAGATACACATAGATGAATACATGTGTTGTCTAAATTGTGATAAGCGGCTGCTGTTGTTATCTTTGAAATATGGGAGTTTGTTAAAATGATGAATCATTAAATAACACTAACTTTATTTCACATGCACACACATAGACACACACACACAGAGAGACACTTTGACACAGACACACCCACACACACCAAGACAGACAGACATACATAGGTAGACCGCCGGTTTTACATGTATTTTCTGAATTGTGATAAGTGCTGCTGCTGTGTTTCTTTGAAATATCGGAGCTTGTTAAAATGATGAATCATTGAATAACATTATAACTTTATTTCCCCTTTTTAATAAATGGTTTTGTAATTAAAGTACCTCTAGTCTGTGATTATTTGTGCATATGTATGTGATTGCCTGTGTTCGAACTTAAAACCCTTCATTGTTAATAATATAATCATTAATACTATATATATTGAGATTATTAATATAACTTATATCATTGAGACTGATATTTTATAGATTGAATTGTTGGTCCCTGTAACCAGGGTGGTGCCCCGCGACAATAAGCAATGATTAAAGATTTGTATTATTCTTAATTGATAATTTTATTGTTTTCATTAATTATTTTAACTATTATTAATGGATGACCGTATCATTTCTAATTAAATGTGTTACTGTTCTTAATTAATAGCTTTATCATTTTTGATTATTTTTAATAAATAATTGTTATTTTAATAATCATATTTCATGATTATTAATAATTAGCCAACGTCAATTCTACTCCTACTATTGCACAACACTCTGGATAAAGAAAATCAAAAAAATATTTTCAACTATCAGTTGAAAAAGTATACAGTATACAGTATCCAACACCATGACTGCTTGATATACAATTCACATTTTATACCAATATTGACAATAAGAGAGGCGGTGGACTAGTAGCAGAAACTTGGACTATGGTTCTTCTCTGGTTCGACTCCACGGAGAAAAAACAAAAAGACGAACCTGGATTGATCTGTCCAAAAATTCAAGAGGATTCTCCCTACCCTGTCTAGTGCCCCTGAGCAAGGCACCTTACTCCCCCAGCATCTTTACGTATCGTACATGGCTGCTCACTGCTCTATGTGTCCTGCACCAGATGAGTTAAAAGCACAGGTTAAATTTCCCTACAATTGCATGAGTGTGCCTGTGCATGTCTGTGCATGTGTTTGGGATAAATAAATGTATCTTAATCTTAATAACTCGATTCATTTGTCATTGCTGCTCCATTCATCTCTATCAGACATTTTCTTAGGCACAAACACTTTAAATATCGACACACTTTTCCATTATGTTAAAAACTGTTTCTTCGAATCAGTGTTGTACATACTATTATTTTGATGATGTTTTCAGTCACACTCGGCATCTATTGCACTTCAGTCCGTCCTGGGAGAGGGATCCTCTCGCTGAGATTTAAATTTTTTCCCCACCTGTTGAGAGTTTTTTTGTAGTCTTTCCTTACTCTTGTTAAGGTTTAAGGACAGAGGATGTCACACATTGTTAAAGCCCTAAGAGACGAATTGTGATTCGTAAATATAGGATTTACAAGTCAAATTTTATGGATTGTTTAATTGATGTAAAGACAGATAATTGGTGACTGCTAGTGAAGGCTACATTGTTCGGACATTTAGCAATGCAGGGACTTTTACAAGATAAAGCAATATCTCCCAAACCAGGAAAATGTGTCTTATCCATGGACTATCTTGAAAACCACACCACATACCTTCTCCATAATTTCCACTTCATTCTGCACTTGTACGTATGGTAATTAGAAAGGAAGACAAGTTATTCCAGTCTTCATACTCAAGAAACAGCATAACTCTGACATGCCAAGAGACACAGAATCACAGGAGGAGACTGGTGCTATTCAAATACATTTTTATTGATTGATTTTAAGAGGAAATGAAGGTTAATGTCTAGTGCTCTAATAACATTTTGTCTGAAATGTTTTGTCTGCTGTACTTTAGCCTTGTCTACAGTAAATAACTCAAAATGCTTCTTCTGAAGTCATTAATATCACATTAATCAAACTGTTTGCACAATGAAATTGTTTATTATATGCAGATACTATAATCACCTCGACATCCAATCACTATAACCTAAATTAATTTTTCAATATTTTCAATGTAATGTATTTGATTGCCTCTCTAACCTCAGTGGTTTGTGTCTCCAGGTTCCACAGATTAACCTGTTGCATGGGTCCAAGGCTGCTGGGCCTACATTTCCTACAGCAGTTTTGTTTACCCACTTATTCTTCTTCCAGGTCTTCCTATGTGCAGTAGCGGAGAGCGGGGCAATGTGAGACATTTGCTCCCCTGTAGGTGAGCTAAAATTATATATCAGTAAAATTCACACATTTACCATTAATTCAGGACGTGTCCTAGCAATGGAAATGTTCAGAATGTCTTCAGGACAAAGGGCAGTGAAAATATGATTGGTTTTTAAAAAGTGGTCTTGTGTCTCACTTTACCCCAGCTAAGAGGTAAAGTTAGACAGACCAGAGAAATCAAGGGGGTAAAGTAATCCACTTTAAAACTACCATAACAACACATGTTGTTATAGTTAAAATCCTGACAGCTAGATTGACAGCCACACATTCCAAAACTAATATCGGACTAGTAACAGAATGATGGGGAGTGGTCAATTAAGCACATTTATGATCTTACCTAGCACATTGTTTCTCTGTCCAATTGGCAGGGACAGGGATATTGTTTTTCTCTGCGTATTCAACTGCAAGTTCATGGCACTTAACTGGAGCAAGCCATGGAACTGGTCAGCTAGGTGTTTCAAGTGTTTGGCAAGCCCCTCCTCCATCTCATCTGTGAATATTCTCTTTACCTCAGCTACTGCACCCCAGGCTACTGATTTTACTTTCCCTTTCTCTTTTTTCTTTATGAATCTTTTGAGGGTTGTCTTGTCAATATTTCTATACCTTCCAGCTTTTCTTAAGGACTTCTTTCCTTGCATGACCTCAGCGGCTGCACTCTCCATCTCTGCAAGGGGTGTTTGGCCCCAGCTTGTCTTCCTGTTATAGTTTCTCTTTTCTGCAATGTTTATGACATTAAAAACAAAACATATGTAATGTAATATTACACTAAAATATGTTTAAGATTAAACTTACCTTGTGCTTCATGGTGTTCACAGCATTTGTCTCACTTTACTCCACAGCCACCATTTTAGAAAATTCAGGCTAATCTTCAGCTAGCATCAATCAAATGGTTTTCTATTTTGGAAGTTCATCAACATGTATGATATAAGTTTTTCTACCTGAATCAATTTGTTTTGACAGTTGATTAACCCTTGTGTGGTGTTCATGTTTTGGTCACCCAGCCAATGTTAGTGGGTCTGGTGGACCCACCACATTATTCGGTCTTTCAATCAATACAGCTACAACAATATATGTAAAAATGCTAAACAGATGTTGACTTTATCCCAATAAAAATCAATATAAACAGCATATATGGTTAATATTTGTCATTTATCCCTGTTAAATCACATTCATGAATAAAAGTGCTTTTTGTTTTTTGTGAAAAAAATGCAATTAAACAAAGAGACATCAATTACAATCAAGATATGACTGGAAAAAACGAATATGATTTTCATCAGTATTGATGTTTATTTATTGAACTTAATTAGAAATTGAACACAATCATGTCAGTCTACACACAAGCCCCAATGAGAGAAAATTAGAGAAAATCTTTGGAAGAAAATGAAGGGGAAGAGTTTAGAGAATATGAAGATCACGTTTCTGTCAATTCAGAGTCTGACAGTGAGTTTGGGTTAGAAGAGGATGAGATTGACCATCAGCCAGCTACGTAAAAAGTTAATCTGCAGCCAGTCCCACACCAGGCCAGGACATGTCAGGCGTGTTGGTTTATTCTAAATATGAGAGGATGAGCCGAACTCGGTTTGTTCAATCAAGTATTTATTTAGGAAGCAATGAAAGGTATCAATCAGCAAAGCAATGGGCATCCAACAAGACGCATCAGAACACGAGACCCATCAGAACTCATCAAACAGCCGGCGCCTGTCTATTTTATAACAGTAGATCTTGGTTCTTCCTCCTCGAAAGTGCGCAGGCGTAGGCCATCCTCTTGGTATTGGAATAAGGAAGTGACAAGGAGCCACTCCCAAGGCCTTGACACAGCTGATGGCATGTTAAAAACACAATTAAATTTAATTTATCAAATTTCAAGTATATAAGACCTTTCCTGACTATGGAGACAGCAAAGACTTATATGCATGCAATGATATTTACTCACATCTCGTACTGTTACACAACATGGTCACATACATCTGAGAGCACTTTAAAACCAATCAAATCTTTATTCAAGAGAACTCTTAAAACACTAGACAAAAAACCTATATACTACCATTATTGTAAAATTACAAATAAACACAAAATCATGGACTTCGATAGTTTTCAGCTGTTTTTGGATGTCTGTCTAATCTTTAGGGTTCTGAACGGTCTAGCCCCTCCACCATTACAGAATTTTATAAAGAAGAAATCCCCTACAATACATACACGAGCACTAACTAGAGGTGACTGCGAAATACAACGCCGCAAGACCAAATTTGGTCAAATGGTGGTGTCCATCAGAGGAACACAGTCCTGGAATATATTACCAACACATGTTAGAGACTGTGCCACTTACACCACCTTTAGAAAAAACCTTAAACAGTGGTTAGTAGCAAGCCAGACCTGCTCTCATATGTAACCTTTGGTCATTCTAATTTTTTAACATGGACTCTTGATATGGGGACTTATTTTGTGTGTAAAAGTGTTTTTTTAAATCTATTTTGTATACTGGTATGTTGTTTTTATGTTCTTGACTTGCCTTAGGACAACGGATGAAAATTAGCAATTAAGCTAACTCCGGCATATTTATATTGATGCTCTGGCTGACATATTGATTAATGTGCACTGTCCTAATCAAATAAATAAATAATGTGGGCCAATGGTGTTGACAATTGGAGAAAAGATTATTGTGTTCTCGCTATATCAAAACAATATTCTGTTTGTACAGACATTCAAAACAATTTAACGAAAACAACGAAACAGAACTGTGACTCAGACACATTCTAATTTCAGGATTACACACTAGGAAGGAAAAGGTCTTTATTCATTTAGAGTTGAGTCAGACAGAGACTATAAGTAAAATATTGAAATCCTAACCGCCATCAGCAACCAACATATGGATGACAAAAATGATGACAATTTAATGGTCTTTTTGCACTCTAGCCACCCTGCATGGCTACCAATGTTATAAGGTGCAATCAGGGCCGACAGGGATAGCAGTGAGTCATGTGCAGGACATCAAGCCTTCTTACGAAAATCATTCTGGATTGCACTAATTTGGTGGGACATAATGTTTTCGTAGAAAGCTAGAATGAGATGGACCAAAACCATTTATTTGCATACTCTGGGGTTATTATCCGAGCTTGAATTTTCAAATCCAAAGGGGAATCAACAGAATCCTTGTGGTATGCAGTAACTGGCAGAGAACTTTTACGTAAATGTGCAGGAATGTTGGAGCAGGGGTGATTGAAATATACAATTTAACACTTTATGTAGTCCTGGGTTCAGTGGACCCGAACATCACATATGTAATATAAATGTGTGTGTGGGGGGTGTAAAGTGTAAAGTCACTGAATATATGTTCCTTTATATGTTCATCACAGAAAATGAGCCAAGGCCAATGAGTCTCAGGTTGCAACAAATATTTATCGCATCATTTTTCTTTTAGCAAACATTGAAAACGGGTCCCACAGACCGAACACCATACAAGGGTTAAGTTCAAAGCAAGAAAATTTACTTTTAGATGCAAAAAACACATTTTTGTGAAAAAACATTATTACCACAGCACCAGCACCAACTTCTCTTTCATGACAAGGGGGTAATGGGAGGGGCTTGAAAACATAATGGTCACATGGCCAAAAATGCATTCTGTTGCCTAGATACAGGGGGTGTCTCACATAACCTGATGTCTCACATTACCCCGCTCTCCCTTCACACACAGCACACACATGGCAGCTTTGTCATATGCCATGAGGGGCCTGACACACAGTAAACCTAGGGCCATGCTGGAACACCTTCAGCATGGCCTCAGGTTTCCTTTGTCAGTTGGTCATTGATAATATGATTGAACACAGGGAAATGTTGAGAAGTGATCTAAAGCGCATCATATTTATGATACATAATTACATATTAGTCCAAGACTGTACACATTCTACACACATGACTGTTCAGCCTCACATGAAAACACCAGAATCCTGAAATTTGCTATTGACACATCATTCCTGGGTCTCATCAGTAACAACAATGAATCAGCCTATCGCTGGGAGGTGGAGGACCAGGTGCTATGGTGTCAAAACAACAACCTGATGCTAAATGTCAGCAAAACAAAGGAGGTGATAGTGGACCTGAGGAAAGGGAGGAGTCAACACACATTGGTGAGGTGGAAAAGGTCGACACCTTCAAGTCCACTTCAGTGGACCCTTCACTTCAACTGGATTCACCTCATCCCTCAGCTGGAAGGCACAGCAGAGGCTGTACATCCTGAGGAGGCTCAGGAAGTACAAGTTGCCATCAGGACTCCTGGTGCACCATTGAGTCCATTCTAACCAACAGCGTTACAGCATGGCATGATGACAGCACACAAATCAGCCCAGTACATCACTAGAACGACCCTCCCACCTCTGCAAAACATCTATCAGCACAGGGTCTTCAGAAGAGCCCGGAACACCATCAGAGCAATTTCATGCATTGATAACTTGTTTATTTCTTCATATGACAATAGAATCTTTGAACCATGAACCTCCGATATGGGTTTATTATAAATTAAAACAATATAGACTCATAAAAGTTTTAAAACAAGATTTTCACACATTCACTTTCTACAACACAGTCATTAATGCACAACCTGCCATAGTTCATATCATATTTAAGAAAATTCCCTCACAAATATGCATCTGTTAGAGGTTTGATGTGGAGTAGCTAGAATGCAAAAACAGAAATGACAAAAGAAGAAAGAATTATTGAGTCTTATTCTGAATCTTCAGGCAGCAGAGGGCTTTGCAGAACCAGAGCAGCTTGCACAGCCTGAGTTAAAGCAGTTTAATCCGCTGGTGGCCACCTGACTTATAACCTCAACATCTGGGGTTGATGCAATTACTGTGGATCCAGCAGGAGGAGTCGGAGGAAGAGGTGGAGATGTTTTCACAGCAGAGTCTGAGGTTTCTGAGATAGGCTGCTTAAACCTGGCACAGTGACAAATCCTCCTGGATCGCAGTGATAGCAAGTTCATTAGCACAGAGCACACATGGCAGAGCCATTGCCCCAGGAGAGTCTGTATCCCTGGTTGGCTCATCAACCACATCGACACCATTAAAGACGTATCTAATGACGACATCAGGGGGCAGAGTCAGAGAAGGTGGTGAAGCTGGAGATGGAATAGTCTGTGGGCAGGGTGTAAACCGTTCACCTCTTCAATACAGCAGATTGTCAAAGCCTCCAGTGCAGCCGTTATGGCAGAAGTTTTTGGTGCTTCACTTTGCAGGAATGTGCATGTCACTGAGGCTGAAATGGTTTCTTGACTAGTCGCTATTCACACAAAATTTGCACAATAAACTCAAAGTGGCAGTTTGGGGCAAAGTTCAAACTCTTTGCCTATAGCTTGTTTCCTGAATTTTTAAATTAGGGGGGCAATTCAGCCATTTCCCCCTGTCCAAGTACAAGACCTATTAAATATATAAATCCTGTACTACAAGTGTCAGCATTAAAAATAGTTGCACGGTAGAGGTAAAAGTGCTCAGATACAGAATGGCCCATTTAGGAATATGGTATATAATATAAACGATGTATGATGTGTCCATGACCTTAATGTTGCATCTGGTAAAACTGTGGCTAATAGAGCTGGGTAACTTGTAAATTGTTTCTTGGGGAACAATAAAGACGATTTATTTATTTATTTACTAAGATATTGAAGGGATAGGGGATTTGAATGAAAGGGGGAGCGAGAGCCGGGAAGATACCAGGTTTGGATCGGCCACCGAATTGGATAAAAATATACTCCAACAGACAGTCAGGTCTCCAGGAAAGATCATCGGTGCCAACCTGCCCACCATCCAGGACCTGTACACCTCCAGAGTCAGGAAACGGGCAGGAAAAATCACTGCAGACCCCTCACACCCTGGACCCAACCTATTCCATCTCCTCCACTCTGGGAGGCGCTACAGATCTCTGTTCACCAAAACCTCCAGACACAAAAACTGTTTCTTCCCCCTCGTCGTCTCACTTCTGAACAGCCAACCCACTGTGGCACTGTGCAATAACTCTGGATCGTTATAATAACCACTGTGCAGTTACTCCCGAAATTATATTATATATAATATAATATATATTATAATTATATTTAATTTTGTTTACTTATTTCACCCTCACTGTATAATTGTAATACGCACACCTGCACTTCTTTTCTTAGACCGTCGCACTGTTCGGGCTGTTTGTATTTTTTTGTTGTTGTTTTGTTTTGTTTTGTTTTGTTTTGTGTATTCTGTGTAACCACACTGAGAGCACACTGAGAGCCACTTTACGAGTCAAATTCCCTGTTTGTGCAGACTTACCAATAAACCTGATTCTGATGCCCTTAAATTTACTAACTTATACTTGTACAATTTGTTGGTTTTGACTATCTGACCATTTTCTAAATAACTAAGTGTTTAAATCCATTGAAATACCTAATTATATTATTTCAGTTCATGTATTTAGTTCCTTTCCACCACTTGGTTCTGAGGAGGATAATGAATAAAATTGAGTTGGTGTTTCCCTGACTCTCATTGAGGCAATACTACCCCCTGATGGAAAAATGTGACAATTACAAGTAAACACAAAGCAGAGTGGATAAATGAGGCTGTTCTGAGATTTAAAGGTGTGTCAGTCAGTAATTGTTGCTTCTCCAGTGTCTGTCTGGACTGGATCTGAACAGTCAAAACAGCTTCCCTCTTTTTCTGACTAGATATCCTGCATTCTATCAAAAAACGTGAGGTCAAGGAGGTAAGGTACACAGAGGCAGGAGAAGACAACCAGACTGCTGAGATAATCCCCCTGAATCGACCCTGTGAGAAGTAAATACACAGTTGTGGATTTCAAACAGAAGAACTCAATCTATTTTTCAGCCCTTCAGATATGATAATCACAGAAGTCATTTGCTTGTTTGGTTTTAATTAATTTTGATGATTCTGTATGAAGCTGTAACCTCGCCTATTAAAAACAATATAACACATTTTAAACCACTGTGTGCCTGAGAAATAATGCCAAAGGTTTTAATCTTTCCTTTTTATCCAGTGCTTTCTCGAATAAATTAGAAAAGCCCTGTGCATGAGATCAATCAATCAATCAATCAAATTTTATTTGTATAGCCCATATTCACAAATTACAATTCATCTCATAGGGCTTTAACAGGGTGTGACATCCTCTGTCCTTAACCCTCAGCAAGAGTAAGGAAAAACTACAAAAAACCCTTTTAACAGGGTAAAAATATGTAGAAACCTCAGAGAGAGCCACATGTGAGGGATCCCTCTCCCAGGACGGACAGAAGTGCAATAGATGCCACGTGCAGGAGAACATCATCAATAATCAAAGTCTCTAGCAGCATTGATGAAGCACAGTCCATGCTCAGCAACCATCTAGACCACGATCCACCATCCAGACCAGACGCCACTTCAGTCCTCAGTCACCGTCCACCGCCGCCCACCAGGAGGACCCATCACAAGCCACCACTGCGGTCCTGGTCCACCGCCCGTGCCCAATGCCAACGCGACACAGGGTCCGCCACCAGCACCACGATCAGCCCACATGACTCAGAATCCGCCACACTGGATCCAACACCGCGACCCCCGGTGCGCGATCCACAAACCGTAATCCATGGTGCGGCCACAGAGGCCCTGGATCTGCGGGTGATAAAGCAAAGGGATTCCGGGGAAGGGGGATATGGATGGAGAAGAGGAAGGAGAAGCTGGAAAGAGAAGCTCCGTGTGTCATGTGTCATAAAATAGAACAAGTAACGTTCTGGCGCACTAATTAGCTCTAACTATAAGCTTTATCAAAAAGGAAGGTTTTGAGCCTACTTTTAGACGAACGGATGGTGACTGCCTCCCGAACTGAAAGTGGTAGATTATTCCACAGCCGAGGGATCATAGATTTAAAAAGGAAATGTTGCATTGGATCCGTGTTTTTTTTCACCACATATCTTTCCCGTTGAATAAAGCTTGGTTCAGTATTCTGGAAGGACTTTTCAGAATTAATATACAATCTATGATTCAGACATAGCTTGTGACCTTCGGTGACATTCTGACATGTTTGAATGACAGCTTTTATATAGAGTAAAGTAGGCTTTTTAATATTTAGATGCAAGAAAGGTGCCTTCCTTCCCTGTTCTCTCTACATATAGCAGGTCTAGTCAGAATAATTGTGCGTGTGCATGAAAAGGTGAACACAATACAGTCATACACCAAAAACTGATTCATATCATTGCAGTAACCATACACTTGGAACTCATCCTAGTTCCCTGTGTCGTCCAGCCTCGTGTGGTCTGCCTGGAGAGGAAGCAAATCCACATATTTTAGCTCATTATTTTTAGAACCATGTTTTTTTCTGTTGATGTTTTTTCAAATTTCGGTAGTTTCTCAGCTTGTAAAAAACTGGCAACTGCAGAGCTTTTAACCAGAGTGAGGGAGGTAGCAACCCTGATCAGAGAGTGTCTCTGAGAACACGCTCCCTGTGTGTCCCCAACAGGGGGCGATGGAGTTCAGGCTTCTTGTCCTTGGAGAGGTACGGTGCTAAAAACACTGAGGTGTGAGTGGGTCTGTGTTCAGATGCCAAATCAATGTTACCATTCAGTTAAAGCGTTTTCATGTGGGATCATTGGAAGTGTGTATTTGTCTTGTGCAGTAACACATTCATAAATCCACACATTCACAAGTCCCTTTAGAGAAGCAATATTAAGCTATTTACAGGAAAATAGACGATAGATATTGATGGAGGATTGCTGGTTAGTCATCTCAATCCCCTCTTTCAGTATCTTCAGTTTGATTATTGATGGTA
Source organism: Platichthys flesus (assembly GCF_949316205.1). NCBI lineage: Eukaryota > Metazoa > Chordata > Actinopteri > Pleuronectiformes > Pleuronectidae > Platichthys > Platichthys flesus. The sequence goes on from NC_084965.1 coordinate 17,042,055, forward strand.
TGTCATAAGCCTGTTACAAACCATACATTATTTTGATCTCTAAAGCTGTTTTAATCTGTTTTGGGGCTGTTGATAGGATTATGCTGTATTCTAAAGTCTATATTTTGTCATGAAAAGACCAAAGAGACACAAGGTTCAGTGTGTTAGATTCAGTTGAAAGGGATCTATTGGCAGAAATAGAATATAAAAATGTATGAATCATCTTAATTGTGCAAATGGTTGTTCTCTTTACCCTATAATGGGCAATTTATTTTTAAATACTTTATACGTACATGCTACCGCAGGTTCTCTTTCGTGTTTGGAAGGAGAGGGTGAGGTGAGGGGTATTCAGCTGCAGCAGGAAACTTCACCACTAGATATCCCTACATTCCACACACTGAACCTTTAAGGGGACAAAGACTAAAGAGTCCCTTGATTCTAGAAAATCTGCTGTGATTTGGACATGTTGAGCACAAAACGTTATCCTTAAAGTGAGGGAAAAAATGGCCTCATTGAAGAAAACATTTCCCTCAAATAAAATGTGGAGAAGCCTTAAAGGACTCTCAGGATACCGTGAACCTTTTGTTTAAAACTTCAAATTGCAAACATTTCCAAATTTTTCAAGACAGAACCATACGAGAAACGTATTTCAAAAATGAAATACAGTTATCTGAGTTCACGTTGTTACAAGTCACCTCTGATTATCTCTGTATTAATTCAGCATTCCAGAAAAACATTTGATTTTTGGAAACAGAACTCAAACTACATCCCCCCACTTAGGGGACTGTTGGGCCTCAACAGTCCCCTAATGAACCCACATTTAAAGTCACTTGATCGAGATATACAACAAACTTCACATACTCAAGGAAAATGTTGAAACCTCGATCCACACGCTGATCCAGATCCACATCAAACCATAACCCCCCTAACCCTAGGGTTCTTCCCTGTCCCATACTGTAGTCCCACACAAAATGTTGTGATCCAGTAGTTTTTGCTCAATTCTGCTTACTACAAACAAACCAACCAACAAACAGATTGGGGTGAAATCATAAACCCCTTGGTGGAGGCACCACAGGACTATTTACAGCTGTAGATTATCCATACCCACCAACTGAATGATAAGGCTTTAATTAAAATTAGCACGATAAAATGTCGGAGTAAAGGAACCTGTAGTTAAATCGTTATTGTCATAGTGTTTCGCCATGTGCTTTGTCATCACTTGCACCTTGCACAGCATCGCTAACCTGCACTGTAATTACACTCCTGCATAGCTGCAGTAAAAACAGACGCTGACCACAGTGGTGCTCCTGTTTACAGTGTGACATGACTGCAGATTAAGAATTTCCACTCTTCATATGAATCCTTCATTTCAACAAAAATGGATTAGATGGATTAGTTAGAAGTTGACAAGCTTTAAGCCTCTGGTGTTAGCAGTGATTTAATATGGTAATAACTGAAATTCAGATGCTTATACACACAAACACGGACGCATTGTCACACTGGGGTCAGTCCAAACACCCTGTCCTGACTGTGAGTGTGTGCATGAGGGTGTAAATCCTTGCTGGATCCAGATTTATCTCTGTAGTGTCATATTCTGTGGTGAGGCTGGCCATGATTTATACAGTAAAGGCTGCCCTGACACTCCTACCACTCCCTCTGCCAACCAGAGGGAGGACTGTCACCACAGAGTCAGGACTTCACTCTCTTCACTCTCTCTCCTCGCACAGTGGAGTTCCATGAGTGTCTGCTCGCAGCTGGAGGAGAAAGGTAAGGCCCATGTCATCCTATTTACGGCACGTGATGTTATGTGGAGGGTAAACCTGAATTATCTGAAAACTGCAGGCTGGGATAATATTCCTTGACGTATTTACAGTATATATCACTAATCAAACTCTGATTAGTGGTGTTGGTTAACTGGAGACCGTGTTAGAAAAGTTTGCATTGGTTCTTTTTTGGAGGATATGAGTTTTCTCTGTTCGTGATGGTGGTTGTTTGTCATTCTGCTGGTTGTACCTTCATTGACAAGTTACAGTATCTGCAGCATATGGTATCTATGTGTGCAAACAGTCATCGCCACTTTTCTTAAGGTATCTCTCCCGAACTTGTATGCATGTGAACATGTATTCGGCTTGGCCATGAGTGACCAGCCAACAGTACAATGAGAAGACAAGCTAAATATACAGTCTAACTGCATACAGTGCATCAGCCTCTGTGATTATGGGTCAGCGAGGTCCCCTGCTTTAGCACAGGCACCAGTCGCTCACTCTCTCTTTCTTTCTGTCTCTTGGCATGTCAGAGTTATGCTGTTCCTCGAGTCTGCAGACTAAAATATCTTCGTCTTCCTGATAATCACCATACGTACAAGTGCAGAATGAAGTGGAAATGATGGAGAAGGTGTGTGGGCTGGTGTTCGCGATAGTCCAGGGATCAGACACCAGTTTCTGGTTTGGGACACATCGTTTTATTTTGGAAAGGTCACACTACATCGCTGAATGTCAGAAAATATAGTCTTCAGTAGCAGTCACCAATTATCTGTCTTTACATGACTGTTAAAATACTTTGGTCATGTTATTTTTACTCTGGGTTATTCATGTCATCACTGAACTTAAAGCACAATTTTTGAAGGAAGAAATAGCACGAAGGAAAAGTTCAGTCCATTGACAATAATATACATTTTTGCTCAATTGTCTCAGTGTTGTAAGTACTGTTATTTTGATGATGTACACGCAGCATCTACTGCACTTCTGTGCGTCCTGAGAGAGGGATCCCTCACATGTGGTTCTCTCTGAGGTTTCTACATTATGTTTTTTCTAATTTTCCATTAATCTTGTTGAGGGTTAAGGACTGAGGATGTCACACCTTATTTTAGCCCTATGAGACAAATTGTGATTTTTATGTTAATTTGATGGTTGGATTGATTGCGTTTTCATGGGACCTTTCTTGTTCTTGTAAGATCAGTTGAAATGTTTGTCAAAATAACCAGATGTTAGATAAATATTATTAACAATGAGACACTTATCTAAACAAGGTTACAAATTGATTTACAAATACCTGGGAATACACGGCACAAAACGAGAAAGGAAAGATAAACAAACAACATCAGTTAAAACCAACCAAAAATCAGGCATTAGAAGGCTTTGCTATAAAGATCTGTTTTAAGAGGTGATTTAAAATGTTTAATATGCTGACAGGTCACCCTTAGTTACCAGACCTGACTAAGGAACTACTATCATCTTTGGTTGCAAGGTTATGGCCTGGGGCAGGGAGTTTGTAGCTTCATATTATAACTGGGGGGTTAGACTGTGCCGAGCTTTAAAAGTCATTGAAAGAATCTTCAAATGAATCCCAAATTTAGCTAGCAGCTAATGAATGGAGGGTAGAATTGAAGAGATATGGTTCCTATATGCTTGAGAAGCAGCGTTCTGCACCACAGCTGAAGCTGAGAAACGGAGGAATGACTGCAACATGTAAACAGTGCACTGCAGGTTAGAGAAGACAAAGGCATGTATAAGCGTCTAAGACTAAGACAGAGCTATTTCACTTTGATTATATATCTCAGATAAAAGTAACATGATTTAATAATGTTAACGACATGGGCTTCAATCTTCATTTTTTGAAATACTGATGTGAAACTGAGGTTACTGAGTTCTCAGACTCTTCTTTACTTGAGCTGTCTTTAGGCTTTAACTCCATCCTTTAATTGTAAGCAGAAATTACATAATCTCACTTTAATCCTTAAATCTAAAGAACAATATAAGTTTTTTCCTTCCTTCATACGTACCTTAGGGTTTAGATTTCTTTACAAGTTTCAAGCCACTGCAAATAGATTCTAATACCATTGTGCAATAAATTAAAGTAATGACTGAAATATTATGAAATTGCTTTTAAAATATAAAAAAGCCCCAATAGTATAACAGGATGTGTGTAAATGACAGTAAACAGGTCTTTCAAAGAAGGAGATAAATTTAAAGTGACTCAATATTCAACCACACTAATGACAAAGTAATATTCTGACCCCACAACTCATAATTTATTACAATGACCAAAATAAATTCTCAGCTATCAGTTTGAATATGAGCATGTAAGGGTCAAGAGCCTGTTTACTGGAATTTCTATCTACAGTCAACAAGTCAAGGCTCCGAGCTATTCCGACATCTGCGCACAAGGAATGTTCTGTGAGGCTCGAGCCAATGGAGGCGGCTGATGTGGTTGGTTCGCTGCACTTCTGGTTTGCCAAATGTAGAGTGAGGTTTGGAGGAATTCAGGATCAGAGCCCACCTATCATCATACAGTGTCTGTAATGACTTATGCGCTTTAAAAAAAAAGAGAGAGGCAGTGAGGAGAGGATGCATAGATGGATCTGAGAATCTTAGGAAGGATAGAATATGAAAAGTCTACGCAGGTCTTTTTTAGGATCCTAGAGACACATTTAGAAATAGAGAAACACACGAGTCATTCTCCTATGGCGCACTGTCAGTGTTTCATGTTATTCACGGAGGCCTCACAGATCTAACTTTTACAACCTGGGTACTTCTTGTGTTGATATTGACTCCCACGTGAAGCTCATAAACAAAAATACCCACAGAACATATCTTCACATGATTGAAGTAAATGTTTACAGAGTTTAGTTGTTTTATCATTTCAATCAATCAATCACATTTCGTTTGTATAGCCCATATTCACAAATCACAATTTGTCTCCTAGGGCTTAACAAGGTGTGACATCCTCTGTCCTTAACCCAACAAGAGTAAGGAAAAACCTTTAACTGGGTAAAAAGAAGGTAGAAACCTCAGAGAGAGACACATGTGAAGGATCCCTGTCCCAGGATGGACAGAAGTGCAATGAATGTCAAGTGTAAAGGAGCTTGTGGACCTTTCAATTTTTAAATAATAAGTACAGCGGAGATCTGCTTCAGCAACCATTCTTTCCTTTTTTTGGGTTCAATTGACTAATGCATCAGAGTTATACATGTTTAAGTTCAGCAATAAATGTCTAATTTGTTATTATTAAATTAACAATAACATTATAATGATATTATATATGACCATCGAGCACCATACTCTCTAAAGATGTTTTCAGACATGCACTTTTCCGCAGGGATCCTCCGGACTTTCTCTGCAGGGGCTGTGAGAGTGAATGCAACAGTCAGAGTGAGAGTGAACTTTCTCTGTCTGGCCTCCTCATTTAAAGTCTGCAGAAAGTCCTGAGGAGCTCATGTTGGAACACAGGAGCAGATCCTCCACAGGATTCACAGCAAGCAAATATGGTTGTTGGGGACAAAATAACTAAAAACAAAACAAATCTCAGGATGAAAAAGCAGTGACCTACATGTAAGAGCAGACAGAGACGTCAGAAGAGATTGTGTGATAAGGGCCGACGCAGGTGTCCATGTGCTCCAAACAAAAAATGTGATTTCCGCAGCAGCATTGAAAGATTGCACCCTGCCTTCTGTATGCTGCACCCCCCCCTCACCTGAACGCTCCAATGGTTTCGGCATTGTTTGGAACATGTCTGAGCAGGGAATCTCCTGTGTTGTGCATTTGTGAGAGGAAACATCTGCAGAGAGTCCGGACCCAAATTATTCAGACTTTCTCCGGAGACTATGGTTCAAATGTGGCCATTAGGAGACCTATACTGGTCGACCACTACTAATTACAAAGCATTTCTATTGCATGTCCTTTTGAAGAACAAATGTCTGTATTGTAATACTGACATTTTTCTTATCTGCATCAGGACAACACACACAGGGTTTTCACTGAGCTGACTGTTTGCTGATCTGTCACCACTATGGTTAAACTACCTGGTTAGTGTTCGTGTTTGTGGTTAAATTAAACCAAAACTCTCTGTTGGTAAGAAAACAGAATTAAACAGTGATCTCCCACCCTGTCCGCCTCCTGCTGAGGTTTTGTTCACACAGATCAGCAGAAGCAGCATTTATATTGATGAAAAGAAGGAGTTAAACCATTTTCCATTTTCTTTGTGTGTGTGTGTGTGTGTGTGTGTGTCAAGGTGTGTGTGTGTGTGCCTGTGTGTGTGTGTGGTCCAGGTATTACACATGTTGTGAGGAACTTAATATGTCTGCATAGTCACATCATGGGGACTTGTCTTCCTTATGGGGACAAAAGTTAGATTTTATAACATAAGATGTAAGATGAGGACATGTTTGTCAGATAGGTTAAGAGTAAGGGTTGGGAAGTAGTAACTATGGTTTAGATTAGGGTAAGTCTCCAGGAAATCAAGGTTAGGTCATTGTAATGTCCCCTGAATTCAAGGGACGTGTGTGTGTTTGTGTGTGTGGGTGTATGTGTGAGTGTGTATTATGTGATTTTAAAACAGATTAAAGCCATATTCACTGATGAAACCAAACTTTATTTTTCTCCAGAGCCGCACGTTCAACCTGTAACGGCTCCATGACAGCTCTCTGAATGTTCCCTTATCTTATTTGAATTTAACATATTTCTAGATCAGTTAAAATTTGTCTATTAGAATTAGGAGAGGTTTAAATCCTTTCGGCGTCCTTGACCCTTCACACCTAGCCAGGTGTTTTCTGATGAGGTTGAAACCGGGCAGAGTCAAGCAGCCGATGTACGTACAAACAAGCACTGGATTACCTTTCAAATCATGAGATTCTGTTTAGCAACACCGCCAACAGTACAGGACATTGATTCCACCAATCCCTCCGTGATAATTCAGTTCTTGGTCTGGTTCATTTATTGGGTCTCTGCATTTAAGCAGGCTCCACCCTCAGCCACCTCTTTTGACCTAAAACCAGAATAGAGGACTGAGATAGCAGATCATGTTACTCCAACACAAAGTAAAGAGAATTAATACAAATGACTATGACAGAACAGTGTCAACCAAATGTGCTTGTCTATATAATGTCAAAATGTGCATTAAACTCAATTGTGAAACCAAATATCGGTTTGATTCAGATGCGAGAGAGTTGTATGAAACTCTACATCCATCTTTTCGATTTCTATGCGTGTGCGGAGACAGGATAAACTTCTCTGTATTTCAGTTGTGTGACTGTGGATGGGACCATCACTCGGAGCTATGATAATTCTGTGAGGTCACCAAATACATGAAGAAGCCCCACCACACAGCCCAACAAAACTAGTGGGAGGATCAGATAAATGTAATTTAGGAAACTCTTCCAGGAACCCATCCAGCAGTCTAGGATGTAGATGTAGAGGTCTAGTCAGGTTACACCATAAACTGCATGTAAAAAGTGTTAGTCTTGTGAACACACTTGTAAAAACGACAGAGAAAGACAAAATGAATAGGGAGGTCAACAAGTAAATCAAGTATATTAACAGCAGTTTTAGATAAATTAAAAGGTAACAAAAGCGATTTTTGAAAGAACTTGACCATTCCGACAATCACATGACCTTTCTCACTAGAGGCCAGTCACAGTCGATTATCTGCACCAATAATCCTGAAGGGTGAGGGGTTTATAAATAATCTTAATGAAACCACTTGTGTCGCAGCCTCTCAAATTTCGAATCATAAATATCTGACATGTTTGTTATTTATGATAATCTGCTCTGACGGAATACTGAGCAAAAACTGAGCAAAAAGCCAATGAGAGTAATCTGAATGGGAAAATCAGTTAAGAGTTGAAAATCGTCTATGTGCACCAGACCTAACTCACTTGACTGACTAGACCTGGATCAGTTGATGTAACATTTTAAAACAAATGATTTCACCAGTGACAGAGTTTCCAAGTCACTGTTAAAGTATCTGTTTGCCCAGTTTAAACCAACTGCTATCAAAGGGACCCTTTTAAATAAAAAATCCCTTTCCCCACATGGAACCCACAGTCAGCCCAGATGGGCTCATGTTATGAAAACATATGCTCATACAGTCCACATTTAGCCACATTTGGAGCACTTAGTTGGCCCATTTCAAGTGCATGGCACTTGTTACCCATGTTGTCCAGATTGTATCCATATGGTTTGCACATGTGCATGTGGACTGGGATAGATGTCTTCATTCAGTTACTTTGAGCTGTAAAGCAACTCCTTTAATGAGGGCACAAATAAAAAGGGCTACTGGTTATAAATGTGCTATTGATAGTGGTGATAGTTACCATGAGCAGGATGGGACTGTGCTAGTCAGATCAATTTACCCGTTTATATTGTGTTTTTTTTAAGTCATTTTCAATATACTCTATATTCACACTGTGAGAAAAAGTGTAAGTCCATTGTTAAAATATGATTCCTTAAGCCCAACACAAAGAGGATAAATGCAACAGGAGCTGGGAGGAGACTTTGTAAAACAGAGGTTGTGGCAGCTGTACTCTCTTCAGCTCACTGATCCTCCCCTGTCTTTAAAGCCGGTGCCAACACACTGTAGCCCTCACTGCCGTGTTTATATTCCTGTTTTCCCAGCACAGCACAGCGCTCACGTAGTTATTTTCTCTGGCCCAGCCTTGTGGTCGGTGGAACCGTGTTTGCGCTGTAAAACGAACCCAGAACAAGGCAGTGCCATGTGCCATGTGCCATGTGCCATGTTGCATGGCACAACACGAGCACTCGCAAACATTGTTTTATAGGTAAGAGGAGGAGGAGAGATGGAGAGTGGAGACGGTCTGAGTAGAAAAGAGGGAGATGTGGTGAATTCACAAGGTGGTCGAATCTCATCTTCGAGCAATATATTATAGGGGTACCCTGAGCTGGACTTTCAAATTGTACATATGCATACATTATTTTTATAGTACAGTGTGTATTATGAAGTGTGTGCATTTATGTGTATACATTTATGTATTTTTTAGAACAAGCTTCAGCATAAGTATTTCTTGTTCAAAACAAACAAGAAGGAAAAGTGAGCAGTGAACTATGAGCTGTTAGACAACTGTGTTTTTTAAATAAACACATATTAAGTGTAACACTAATCCAGTAGTCAATATTTCTTGGGCTGACACAAACTTGTTGTAGTTGTCACCTAGTTGAACATGTTCCAAAGACGTGCACTGATTTAACAACACTGAGACGGCACTCAGCATTGGTCTTCACTGCACTGGAAACGTTGATCCCAACAGTGTGGGTATCCTAGGGGTCAGGAACTACAGCTGATGAAATGAGGATTTGGAATTTGGACTATTTGTTGACAAAGGCTGTAAGTCTAGTGACCCCTTGAGGATGGGATATTTATTACATTTCACAACATAACTGTGTTGCTATTTGAAACCTACTACATGTGGAGATACAATACATAGACTATAGACAATAGAGTCAAAATAATAGATCTTCTTGCTAGGATGCATATGCCTAAGCATTTCATAGGACATATTGTTGTTTTTATATTGTTGAGTGTGTGTGCCCCAACCACACCAAGGCAATTTCCTGTATGTGCAAATATACATGGCAATAAAAATAATTCTGATTCTGATCTTTAGTTCAGTGTGGACATTTTCACTTGTGGTTGAAGCAGGGCACATTGTGGTAAAAAAAAATCCTCAATCTTTTGAACATATTGTAATATTTCTACTTTGCAATGAATATTGTGATGGTGATGTCATCGCCAAACAATGAATATTCTTAGCAAATTTCAGTTAAATGCAACCAAGTTTTCATTATGAGAACTTTTAATTTGCTGGGGAGAGAAAAAGGGAAAAGGTCAGGGCTCATCAGAATGAATAGGAGCCATCCTCTGTGGAGAGTGAATTACATAAATTGTGGCCTTGGCAAATTACAATCTGAATTTCTCATGTGTTTCAGCTCTGAATTATCCACCTCTGCCCTGGAATGAGGCAGCTGTCCTACAGAGACATGTTGCTTTGGTCGGTGTGGAGTGCGATATTACTACTGACCCCACTGGAGGGTGCTGAGGAGGAGGAGGATGTGCGAGCAGGTTGGGATGTCACTTTTTGCTGCACTTTCAGAGACTTTTTATATTTACAGTTCAAATTGTTGATACGATTGTATATGTTGATTGTGTGAGTGTGTGTGCTTATGTGTAGGCTGCAGCACAGCTGTGAATGACCTGGTGTATATTGTTGATGGCTCATGGAGTGTCGGAGTCTCTGACTTTGACAGGGCCAAGCAGTGGCTTATCAACATCACCAGCCAGTTTGACATCAGTTCACACTACACACAGGTACTGTAAACTCTATTATACTGCATGTACTTTATACTCAACACATTCATTTTCATTTCAAACACATTAAGCTGCAATTGTACTTGGGACACTACCGTATCAGATTTCTAAAGGCCTCCTAACCGATGATATTTTTTACAGTATGGTAAATGGTCTGTATTTATATTACAGCTTTTCTAGTCTTGACGACAATTTGAAACAGCACAGTACAATTTTACCATTCCCCCTTTCACACACACATGTATACAGTGCGTCTATCTGCAGCACTCTCTCTATTAATTCAGTTAAATTTAACAAAATTTAATTGATATAGCACCAAAATATATAACATTAAATATCACACATATTAATACAATGGGACAATTGGTTCGGTATCTTGCCCAAGGACACTTAGGCATTCAGAATGGGGAAGACTAGGATTGAACCGCTGACCTTCTGCCCCTTGTCCTGCTGTGTCTGTAGCTAGCTGTGATCCAGTACAGTGACACACCTCGATTGGAGATCTCCCTGGGGACACACCAGGGTGGAGCAGAGTTCATCGAGGCCATACAGAACATACCCTACCTGGGAGGAAACACACAGGTGGGACAGCATGTTTCCTCTTTGCACCTTAGCTGTCACCAGCACCAGCAGGTGACAGCTTAGATCTTAGATCTGCTTCGGTCTAACTTAGATCTGATCGGTGCTCACTAAACAAAAGAAGATTGTGCATTTGAAGCTGTGAATCAGACACTATGGGATGTCCTCAGATCTGCTGTCCCTGTGGATGCCTTCAAAAAGAAGAAAAACACTCATTTATTCACACTTGCCTGGTTCTCCGGTTTTATGAGAGAAAAATCTTTGCCTGCTGCATTTATCATTTCCTTACTTTATTACCTCTAATAGTCATAATATACATGCTGTTGCTGACGTGGTTTTCTCTTAACTGGTTTCCTGGTGCACCTGCACGCAGAAGTGTGGTGGGAGAATAAAACATATTTTACTCTCAAAATATGCTCTAAAATAGCCTATAAAGATGTTCACTACATCCAAACTCTACTTCCAAAAATAAACTAATAAAGTTAAGGGCTTTGAGGCTGGTTATGGAGAGGCAGGCTACACTTAAGTGCGGTCCATGAGTGCCAGCATTCGCTTGCAGCAGGTGCAACAATACCACACAGCAACACCACAAGCATAGAAATACTCAATAAACAAACAGACATGCTGAATTTACTTTATGGAACTTGTTCTTTGAAAAATACGACACTGTATCCGTAACCTTCTGCTAATGTTGTGATCCGCTCCCAAGTGGATTTAAAAAAGCTTTTTTATGTGTGTATATAATTTAATTTGCACTCTGTGATGTAGCGGTCAGTTGCTGAGAACTGATGGACAGACAGGTTCACACATGCCATCCCTCACAGCATCACAGCGTTTTGTCATCCACTGTTTTCTGAATTTGTCTTGCAGACTGGAAGGGCCATTAAGTTCGCTGTGGACCACGTCTTCGCCGCATCTCAGCGAGCCAGCCAAGTGAAGAACCGCATCGCCGTGGTGGTCACTGATGGAAAATCTCAGGATGATGTGGTAAATGCTGTGTATAAAAGCTGATGGCTGAAACGCTGCAATATGCATTGACCTTTTGTGATGTTTGGCCTAAAAGGAAAAGACTTCTCAACCATTGGAGGCCCATTTCTTGTTTCTTTAGGTAGATGCCAGTATGGAGGCACGAGCTCAGGGCATTACAGTATTTGCAGTCGGGGTCGGCAGTGAGATCACCACCTCAGAGCTGGTGTCCATCGCCAATAAACCTTCATCCACCTACGTCCTGTATGCAGAGGATTACACCAACATCGACCGTATCCGAGACTCCATGAAGCAGAAGCTATGTGAAGGTCAGAATTTTGTGTCAGTGTGTCTTGTTAAGAAAAATTTTTTTTAATCTCCAACTCTGGCCATGATCCTGAGTGAGCCTTTTGTTTGATTATGTTTAGAGATTTGGGTTGTGTTTTGTCAGGTTATCCATTTCATGATTATCTGCCCTGGCTCGAGATTAAATCTGGTTCAGAGAGAAGTCGAGAACAGTCTCTCTCATCAAAACAGCCACAACTACAAATACAACAATAGCCATAACCACAGCAATACACAAAGCTTCAGCTATGTCCCTATTGCCATTCACAATCAACGGACGCCAATAATATGAATTTTCCTCATTAGTCATTGTAACATTGTAATGATAGTGACTTCTCAATGAACATACATAGCACCAAGTTATGTTAAATTTTGCATTTATCATTCTCAAGCTCAAGGAGAAAACAGATATGTGCTCAAATTAAATAATGTTACATCAAAACACTGCAACATCACTATCTAGCCATAAGCACAGGGCTTACCACAGACAAACCACAGTTACAGACAACTACTTACTTTAATGCAACAGCCAGTGCAGACAGATGTGGCTCGGCCCTGCTGATGTAGCTGCAGTTTATCTATGCTGTCTCAAGAAATGACCCTTTTTTCATTCCAGAGTCTGTTTGTCCCACAAGAATCCCAGTGGCCTCTCGTGATGAGAAAGGCTTTGAGCTGCTGTTGGGCCTGAACATTCAGATGAAGGCCAAGAAGATCCCCGGCTCTCTGGTTTCTGAGATAGCATACGCCCTGACTGCAACCACAGACATTACTGAGAATACCAGGTAGCAAGACTGTGATCAAGTCCTTAACAATTTGTTACGTTTCATATTTTTTGCTATTTGTGCTGTAATTATTCTTCATATTTCATTATTTTTGCTTCATTTTCACACCAGAGAGATTTTCCCAGAAGGCCTCCCTCCATCCTATGTGTTTGTAGCCACCCTGCGCCTACAGGGGTCCACTTCAAAGCTGACCTTTGACCTCTGGAGGGTGCTGTCAAAGGATAAGGAGATGCAAGCGGCAGTGACACTTAGTGGAAAGGACAAAACTGTCACCTTCACCGCCATGAGGCTAAACAAAGAGGAGCAAAGTGTCATCTTTAAAAATGGATTTCAGGTTAGTATAAGGACTGAGTTTCATATCCCTACCAGATTAATATGTGAATCATTTTTCACGTCACTACTTTTGAAAACATTTGCTCAAACCACGATACCTCCCTCTCTTGGTTACTCAGTATTAAGTTGCTCAACAAACTGGGCCTTAGACTCTTAACACAAGACTATGAGTCTGGTGCTTAAAGGGTAAATCAACAAAACCAGAATTAAAAACAACACAACATGTACGCGTATATTACACATAGTATAGTGGCAGAATAATTGGACTATGGGCAGAAAGTTACGGACATCGGACTGGAAGGTCGTTGGTTCGATTCCTTGCAGTGACAATACAGCATACCTGCCAGGACAACACCCGGATCTGTTCCAAAGTCCAAAGAGCACTCTCCCTACCCCCACTGTCTAAGTGCCCCTGAGCAAGGCACCTTACTCCCCCGACATCTGCTCCCCGTGCGCCGTACATGGCTGTCAACTGCTCTGTGTGTCCTGTGATGTTCACCAGATGGGACAAAAGCAGAAGGCAAATTTCCCTACTCTGCATGTCGAGTGATTGTGCATGTGTTTGGGATCAATAAATGTATCGTATCTTATTAACCTGAAAGTGTCCTTGGGCAAGATACTGTCCGCCGAAAAATGGCCCCTTCTCATAAAACAAGTGCTGCACAGAAATGCACTGTGAATAGCAAAAAACTGAACTGTTAAAAGTGTTTTGAGTGGTCATCAAGAGTAGAAAAGACATCCTGTCTATTTACAAGACAAAGATCTTTAGTTGCACACCTTAGAACTATTATTGTTCCTCCGATTTTTGGCTTATGAAAATTCAGAAAAACAGAAAATGTATCCATATAGGTAATATATTACACATTATTATTTTAAAGTTTCAGTTTTCCATGAAATAGTTTGACAAAATGCTGAAATATGCGCAAATGATATCAAGTCAAATTGTATTTGTTATGATTTATCATATATAGCACATGCATGGTTTCTCAGCTATTTCTTTTGCTGTACATAGCTGTAAACTTGAATGTCTGGAAAGCTCATTATCAAAGTTACTCAAATGGTTTTACATTCATATTTATCCTGATGTATAGGCCTGGCCAATAATTTGTCTGCTTCTACTTTTAAGTTGATGCCTTCATACGTTTCTACCACAACAGCATATAGGTGTATTGGTTAATATAAAGAGTGCCGTGTTCCGTGGTGCCGTTTGTTATTTTCCTGCAGTGCCACTAAAAGGATGTATTGTGCGGTGAGTGTGTCTCTTCCAATCTTGAGTTTCCCTTCGTGTCGGTCGCTGTGAATGAACCTGACTTGCGGAGAGCCAAGCTAGTAGTAGTGTAAGCATCATCGCCTGCTGAGTTCAATTTACAGCCAGCCCGGCGAAGATGTAATGTGATGGAAGCCAGGAAGAGGCTCAAAGAAAACGTTTCCTGTGCTAAACTGCTGTATTTACCTCGTGGAAACTAGTTGGCCGGACTGTAGTACTTGGAGAACATGCCCCTGTTTCCATGGCAGCACAAGCTTATAATACATCCTGTTGGACACGTCAAGTTGTTTTTCCCGAAAGGCAGCCTTCATCCTTACACACACCTAGACTGTAGGGAGGAGAGGGTTGTAATTATGCTCAGGTTTTGTTTGCATGTGTTTGATTTGATTTGTTTTGATGTGGCACGAGGTGTAAGCCTGTGATTTGTGGTTTTTATAGATGATGGCTGTGTCGTAGCACCCCAATGAGACAATAGCTGCTCTGTCTCTTCTCTCTGTCTCGGTATGGTTTATGACTTAAGAGAAAAAATGGGATGGAAAAAGAGCTTTGGTCGAAATAACTCTGCAGTCATTGCTATTTGTGGAGCATTTAAATGACACACATTTTCAACAGAATTTGTTGAAATGAAACGCATGCATACATACAACTGCCAACAGAAATGGGAGGCTGTGTTCAAGATTTGACAAGTTGATAGCTATGTTCACCTTTGCTCATGAATGGAAGCTGTTTCCAGTCCCGGAAAATGAACAAACACTCAGTTAATGTATCTTTATAGTTGAGATATTTGTTCCTTCTTGCAGAATCTGTATGATGGAAAATGGCACCAACTCAAACTTCTTGTGAGGCCAAGCCAGGTCACCGGTTTCCTTGACGATGAGCTGATCCAGGAAGTCAAGTTGGAGCTGATGGAGCCCATTTATATCAACGGGGAGACGCAGGTGGCTAAGAGGAGAGGAACAGACCTCACTGTGCCGGTGAGTTTACAAATCACACCTCTAAATAAAGCTGCAGCTGAAAGGTCCAAGTGCTCTGAATTTATTTATTAACAAGGGCAGGGGATCCTTTGTGAAAGAACATTAAAATGGGTTGTTACAGTCACCACTAGATGAATGGCAGGTTTAAAGCACTCAATGGTAGAGAAAAGGGTAGATAAAACTCCAAATGTTGTTTGAACATGTTGTTGACGTTTGCCATATGATGATATGTATCCAATTTCTTTGACTCAGGTGGAGATTCAGAAGCTGCGCCTGTACTGTGATCCTCACCAGAGTGAGAGAGAAACTGCTTGTGAGATTTACTCTGTGGTAAGACCTCCACTGTCACCAACCTGCATCTCCACAGGTCACACGTCGAACTTAAAATTCAGTGTGTTGCTACGTGTATGACTCTACAATGATAATAACAAATATTTGTTCCCGTCTTTCTGATGCTGCACAGGATGATGAAAGGGTGAGTGCAGTTTCCTGTTTCTCTCACATTTTTTATCCGACTTTGCTAATTTAGCCACAGCAGTAACGCAAAAGTAGAGAACCTCATGAGATATGTGTAGAACTCACTGGCTGTGATATTTACTGAAGTGTGACCTTTTGTATTAAGTGTGAGAAAATATGTAAATCCAAATAATGTGTTTTTATATGCATTTTTTTAATCCTAATGAAGAAAGCACTGACTGTTTGTGTGTCTTTCCTCAGTGTCCTCTGAACCGCACTGCCTCAGAGGACGAGGACGACTGCAGTAACTGTGCAGTCGGACCCCCAGGGCAGCGTGGCCCACCAGGCCGCATGGTAACGCACACACCTACGCACTTGACTAACCAAAACCTCCGTAAAACATGTCTTCACCTTTTTGTCCCCATGTTATTTTGCAATAATGAATCTGCTCCAACAGAAAGCGGTGGTTATTACACTGTACAGACTTTATATCACTAGGATTATGTAATTTACAAATGGAGGAACGACCACAACTTGAACTCGAGAACTAGAAAACTGCTAATACATACGTTTCTTCTGTCCAATTTCTTCTTCTGATGATCTTAAATGACCTAATAATTGAATATGTCTTTTGTAGGTATTTGATCACAAATAGACATTGGATCAAATTGATACTTGAGAGCAAAGAGTCAAAGGATCATCAAAGATACTGCATTTCACTGTGAGGGGAACATAAATGTCTGTGAAATACATCATATGACCTACCTCACTCTCCACAACCATCTATAATACACACCAACCTTATCTGTTGGTGGTCTATATAAGGAGAGAGAAATTTCCCATCATCCCTCTTGCTCGCACTGTTGCTGCAGTGTAGCTACCAGTTGCTTCAGCCCCTCCACGAGCCCAGCATCCACTTGTAGGCTCCAACGGAGGGTTACAAGTATTTGCTCATCAGTCCCATAATTTATGTGTAATCATATGGGGGAGTGATTATGTTGGAGCCTGGACGCCAAACACTTAAACTGTTCTAATGCTGCAACGGTATTAGAACAGTATTTGTAGCACTGGGTATTTCACCCAGTGCTACACATGTCAGCCTCTTGGTACTTAATGTAAAGTCTGTTAATCTTCTGATTTTATGGAAGCCTAAATATCTGTATATCAAATTTGATAGCTATTCATCCAATAATTGTTGAAATATGTATCTAGGCAGACGTACTGAACAGACTGTCAGACCATAGACCGTGCCACCAGCACGACTATTGAAATGTGTGTGTGTGTTGTGGTGATTCCAAAGGGTTTCAGAGGAGAGAAAGGAAGGGAAGGACCACCGGGACCTGATGGTAAGCCTGTAAGTGCTGATCAGTTCCTTCTACTGTACCTTTTCACCTCTTCATGCTGTTGCCACCAGTCTTTTAGAGACATGCTCATGTTGGAAGTGGTTTCTGTCCTCAGGGTAAGGACGGGAATCCTGGGGCTCCTGGCCCTCCTGGATCAACAGGGTTGAAGGTAAAACGCCTACCCATTATCTTTCAACAGCTACCAGCTAATCACAATTTCTACTTGGATTCATCTGCTCCATATGCCATCTTTAACATTTCCCTAATTTGTTTGTTGAAGCACCAATGTGCGTGTCAGTAGGTCAGCGCTTGAAGACTCATTAAACTTCGGTCTCACTGTTGATGTATCATTCCCCGTTTTAAATTAAAAAAAGATTTTACGTCAGTTATTGAGCTTTGACATTTTTAATTGGTAAAGAACCAATCATGTTATGACCATAGAAATGCACTGAAAACGAAAATGATTCTTATCACGTAAAATTCTGCTGCACAATTAGGACCTCCAAGGGTTTCCATTATCATAATTTCTAAGCCGTATAATTGATTTTTAAAGTGGGCTTGTTGAACTAAGTCAACACTCTTCTGATGTTTGATTTGAGTTCTTACCGATTGTCTTGACTCGGCTTGGCAGGGTGAAGAGGGCCCAGTCGGACTGAGAGGGGAGCTTGGTCTAAAAGGGGACAAGGTAAATCCTTAAAGCAGCAGTTGTATCTGTACTGTGGCTTTTCTGATCTGCTGCTGGTACTGACAGTCCCTCTATGCTACTGATGTGTCTCAGGGAGACAGAGGGCAGCCAGGTTTACTCGGAGAACCAGGACTCCCTGGACCCAAGGTGAGATTACAGCTTGTAGACCATGAACCTAACTGCTGCCAGTGTTCCTCAGGTAGGAACCCTCCTTACCGATACTTAAGGAAACCCATCTGTCAGGGTTAGAGTCCTGTTCGTACCTGAAGAACTTTGGTTGAGTGACGCTTTTAAAACGATCCTTAAAATCAGCTTCTAGTAAGTCTGTTTTTTTTATTTGTACCTTAATATATCTCTATACTGGTAGCTTCTGATTAATCTGGTTAACACTGAACAAAATTGCATTAAACCTTTATTGTGAAGGACAGCCAGATGCTATTAACAAAAATAATGTGAGGTTTAAATAATTATTTGATCATATAAATGATTATATTCTATACACATAGGAGCCCAAATTGTAAATTCATGAAAATCCTATGTATACAATCCTTAGTACATCTGCAAAGTTTGAGAGGTGCAGGTTTAATTTACTCCAACTGTAGATGTGGTACTTGTTGCTATCCGTGTCAGTTTAGTGATGAGCATTGTGGGATATTATGTCTTGTCAGCTACTAACTACTGAACCACAAAATGAATTGAAAATGCATAAGGAAACACTGTGTGAATCTATGTCTGAATGGATGAATGTTGCTTGTTTAGCACTTTGAGTGGTCAATGAGACAAGAAATGTGCAATATAAATCCATGTACAATTTACCATAAATTGGTGGTATTTTTGTAATCACTTCTAATGACCTAACAGAAAAAAAATTTCACCAATTTACAAAGCATTCAAAGTGGTAATCTAGGCCCTATTATTATGTCCTTTAATTTTATGTTTATGTTTTACATAGGGTCTTCCTGGAGAGACGGGTGAGGCAGGACCTCCGGGAGAGGCTGGATCAATGGTAAGATCGAGTTCTGTTTACGAGTCAAAGTGAAAAACCCTAAACACGTTTGGCCAGATACTACACTAAATAATTCAAATGCAGTAAAGAGACAGAAAGGAATGCCAATTCTGGTGCTTTGGCTCCCAAGTTATTCAGACAAATAAATTCTATTATAGTAGTGGATTTGGCTCTGAGTGTGTGGTTGGTTCTCCAAACAGGGGGAGCCAGGACTACCAGGCACCGGTGGACTGGTCGGGCCACAAGGAACAAAGGTCAGTGTGGACTCTGGCAGATCAGGTCACACCTCACACTCAATGTTGGACATCTTGTGCAAAAAACACAGAAATCAATACTCTGCTGCTCTAACAGCCTCCACTCTTCTTCATATGCTTTCTTGAACATTTACTGAACCTTGACCAAAAAGAGATGTGGGCCAAACCATTAAAACAGCCCCAGACCAAAAGCACATAACGGTTGTGTACACACAGATACTCACATATAGGGCTCTTGATGTTTTCTTCTCAAACATTGGTGGCTATTCATTTGAACTTAGCATCAAAATATACTTTTACAAAAATGAAATTACACCTCAATGCGTTCACAAATCTAAAATATCCAGAAATTGAAAACAAAAGAAAATTGGTTAGTTTCTGTAAATGGAGTATAGTATACAATGAAGTACAAGAAAAAAATGAGGGAAGTTCTAGTTTTCAAACACCACCCCTTAATTCTCTGACTGGAGGAATTTTGAAGCTGTGCCTTTGTGATATCCACTGCTGTTCTTTGCTCACTGGTACCACAGAGGGAAAGGGAGCAGCTTCCTGTGTGTGAAAGCGAAGCTAGCCCACCAACATCCTTTCCCATGTACGACATAAAAGTATCAACCTCAGTGTAAATCACAGTAAATCTGAATACTCTCTCCTCTTGTCAGTTAATGACCCTGACACCACTGCAGGAGTATGTGGGCCATGTACAGTTATATAGGATGTCCCTGGTGTGGTGACTTGAAAAGAGCAAGTGGCTAAATGAAAGAGCACTCGCTCACATGTGCAGGCAGGCGAGCACGCCCACCAGCTACAAGTGCGCGATGCTATTTTGAGTCTCCTCTGAAGTCTTCTGAGCGCTCCGGCAGTTTGACTCGCAGCCGCACTGCTCAGTAATTTAGGACTCTTCCTGTTATCATAATAAACTGCTTTCCCCGAGAGTCTGGAAGTGTTCTACACCAAGTGGAGGGTGGTGGTACACAGGGAGTAGGAACAGTTGGTGTCCATGTGTGGACTTGTCAGGGGGTTGCTGGTGGTGATGAAGAGGGTGTGTGTTCGGAAAGCCAGTGAGCAGCTATGACTGTTGTGTTACTTTTAATCAACTTCAATGTGTATACCAACAAGGTTAATCAATTCAATCGATCAGGAGAATTATCTTCATTTCTTTTATTATTTTGTATTTCTAGTGGACAAAAAGATTATTAGATTAGATACCAGATTATTAACTGAACAAATATATCTACAATACTAAATTTCACATACATTTCACAATACACATGAGCTCATCTCAATGATAATGAGCAGGGTTGTATGCTCTCTGCTGTCAGAACTCTGACGTCCCGGTGCTATATGAACCTCACACGACTTCCCCGCATTAGAACATAACGCTACGGCTTGAAGTGCATAAATTGCTGGTAGACATGAGTTGTATATAAACCCCAGAGGTTGTTCGACAGTAATTAAAGGATGTTGAAAATTATTGGCTTTATGCAGGATACTTAATGCCATGGATACAGTCATCTACCAGGGCTTTCCCCTGCTTTACAGTAATTAACTGCTTATGGAACCAGTCAGAGACAGAATATAACATAGAATATTTCCTCATGTACTAGAACAAAGTAAACTCAAACTTAGCTACATATCAAAATGGACATATTGCTTGACTACAGTTTCTGACAGATATGAATAATCTAACAGAATAATGTTTCCCAAATAAAATACAGTATCCCTAATATTCTTTAATACAGAATATTGACATAAAGTTGTCTCTGTCCTATTTATCTCCAACATTAAAACTCATCGCATTTTATTATCAATTTTAATCCAATAGTATAATATATATATAATCGAATGAAGGACTTCTAATTGCAAAGGAGTATTTTTGTACTTTTCATATTACAATCAGATGTGTAGCATTGTGCACATTGATAAAATACCCTAATACCTAGGTAATAGTTTTGTATCTATATGAATTTGGAGCTGTCCAAACCCATGGGCCCATTTCATCATGTCTGTGTGAATAACTAGCTCCATGTCTTGGCTGTGTGGAGCCTGTGTCCTGCTGCTAGTGGCTTCCTTCCATGATTCAGTACACAGCTGAACACAACAGCTTGTGAGACTGACAGGACCACCGGATGCTCCACTTTCCTGGAACAAGCTGCTGTTGATCGGACCTGAGTGGCATCACAGACGCCGCAAGACCAACAAACAGACCGAATTTCTTCCCGTAACAATGTCAGGGAACATTAAGCGTCGTAATAATTTACAGGAAACCGTCTGATGTTTACAGTGTGCTGTAAGGGCTAATTGGTTGTTGGGTAAAATGTTGGGGTTAAAAGGGCACCGTTTAAAAGCCGAGCTTTGCCCGGATTGTCAGACTGTAGGCTGTTAGATGAAGTGGAATCTGAGATGTATCTTCCCACATTGACTTTATTCTCTTGCTCTCTCCTACTTCTCCTGTTATGACACTTAAAATCATAATTCGGTAGCGGACCTTTTCAGGGACTAAAACTTTCCGATGCGTGAACCAAACTGGCTCGTTATGAATAGCTGCAGCAAACATATAAATGTTTTTATTTTTTATTTGAGGTACTTTGGGTACATGTTAGTTTTTCTTCTAATATTTGTTGAAGTCTGACAAGGAAATTTACCTTGGAGCAGTCTGCGTGTAAATACACCAGAGGTGAGCTGGAAGCATGGCACGTCTAACAAGGTCTCTGTTCAGCTCCCGCACGAAAAGTCTACTGAGCAGAGACACGATTCTTTCTCGAGCTACAGTGAAGTGAATCCGGAGCATGTGAGGCTTAGTGAGTGTGATCACAGCTTCATCAGAGCAAACCAATTATTCATGTTACAGACCATGACAACCCTTTAAGTTGCTTGTGACCAGGCTCAGGACTAAGAGCATTATATTTGACTGTTATTAGTATTCACTGTTTTATTTTTTAATAAAACAGCAGAGCCCTGCAAAAGTTGCAGTTGTTTTCGTCTTCTGTTATTTGCCCGGTAGAGTCATCCCATATAAAATGCATTACCTGCTCAGTGTTTGGCCATTTCGGGTTTCAACTAAGGATTTCTATAGGGCATAAGGAGACAGAGCGTAACCAGAAGGTTGGTGGACAGGAGGACCCGGGAATCTAACCACCAACCTTCTGGTTGTCAAGATATTGAACCCTTACAGCTATGTGAATGGTTGGTGATTGAAGCGGTGCAGCATATAGCCCTGCATACATTTTTGTGTGAATAAATACAGGCCATTTAATTCAGGGAATCATTTTTTTATAAACTCCTCAAATATGTTGAAGTGGATCTAAGGTCATAGGGATGCTTGTTAATCATTTGGGGCTTTTAACTGTTTCATGTCGTCTGATCGGACAGTTCTTCACCCATATGCTTTGCTCGCTGACTTTATATTCACCTATGACGTTTATTATAGTTGTACGACTCCTGTACTCTCGCCTGTCTGAGGAGAACTGTAGGATTTTAAGGAGGAGTTGACATTATAAGTAAAGTAACATTTTATCCCTGCCACAATTGTCTCATTAGAATAGGGCCAGTAAATACGCCTGAAATAATATCACTTCCTACACCACTACCAAGGAGTAGACACTTAGTGAGAGTACAGTGGTAAAAAAGAAATATACAGTACATGATATACAGTATGCTGTATGTGGGTGCGTGTGCGTGTGTTAAAACAGTTGTTATCTGCGCAGAACCAAATTACCCACCAGCGTGGTCACCGCCTGAGGAAAGGATTTTCCATCGACTGAAAGGAATTTATGTGTACCCATCCATGACAGCTCCATTGAATGTTAATGAGGCCTACTCTTTGATATAGTGTGCAAGGCTTCAGGCTTACGGCCGCCTGATCTTTAATCACACACATACATACAAAAATGCACATAAACAGTAAACTGCTATCTTTCTAGGAACATTGGATTTGATGTTTGCCACTCGAGTGAAGAAAGTTATCTGCTTTGTGGTGGTCGTGGGTCTCTTATTATCTGGTATAGAGATTTCCACACCCAAAATTATGGATTTTCAGATGTAGCTGTGTGAGGTTTTTAATGTCACAGAGATAAAGACAGTATCTGTCATACGCTCTTTCCCTGTAATTAAACAGCATGGAAAATGTTTCAGCGATCAAAATGTAAATTCTCTTTTATATGTTCTTTATAGTGCTGTCAAACGATTAAAATACTTAATCGCGATTAATCGCATTTATGTCATAGTTAACTCAAAATTAATCGCGATTAATCGCAAATTTGTATCTATTCTTAATGTCCCTTCATTAATTTTTTCTCCATATTTTTGGGGGGGTTTTAATGCTCTATCAACATGGAAAGTGGATTGGCTTGCTTTATGCAAATGTTTTATTTTATTGAAAAACAACATTGCCAAACAGGACGGTACAAAATAAAATTACAAAGTGCACATTTCAGGTAAACAAGGACTCAGCCTATAGTGCAGTTAAACCATGGCTTAATATTTAAAGTTTGCTGTGAACATAGCAGTCAGGCCTCTCAAACAGACAAGCAACAAAATAACACACAAACACAATACACAGGCAAGTGTCGGCCTACTTTTAAACAAATTAAACACAGAGCTGTGTAGGGCTATTTGAGTCCTCCCCATATTTGTGGAAAATGTATGAATTAAGAAGTACCCTATTTTGAAATAAATAAAAACATATAGCTGCAGCCTAGTAGCTTAAAAATATATATTTTAGTTGGCGAAATATTAAAACAAAAAGCGAGAGCAGGTCAGACTGGAGGCGAATACAGATACTGAAGCTCGATAGAAACCAACTGCAGCTTCTGCTCTGATCAAGAAGCTGAGGCGCTGATCTCTGATCAGCTGAGACCAGAGAAACTCTGTGTTTTCACTGTTTTCATAGTTAAGAAGCAGTGAGTCACTAAGAGGCTGCTTCACGTGAACGAGCTCTGATCTCACTGTGTCTCTCTTAGCGAGTGCGCGGGGGCAGGGGGCGGAGCTACGGTGCGCTATCTGGAACCACACACACACAGACACACACTTGCCCGCTCCTTGTACTTCATGACGGCCTGATACAATGATGTTTTAAAAAATTATTGTGACTAAGTCAACCACCAATATGCAAAAGCGTGTGTCACACGGCGAAAGTGTGAGAGTTGGCAGCTCTGCGTTAATCACGCGATAAAAAAATTGACGGCTTTTAAATGGGTTTGCGTTAACGCCGTTAATAACGCGTTAAACTGACAGCACTAGTTCTTTACAAAAATAATTATTGCTTTCAAATATGTTGCTTAATCAAGAAAACCCATGACAATAGTCTTTGTATAGATACAACAAAGAAGCCGCTGTGGGTTTAAGCCAAGCTTATTTTAAACTGCTATGCTTGCAATTTAGCAGCAGGTTCAGAGACCTGCTAATGTGAAAGTTACAGCCTTTGCATCACTCAGGCTGTTAGAGGTCCAAATCATCAGTTGTTCACCACAAGAACAGATTACAGAGCCACAGGGGGTCACATGATTAAAAAAAAAACTCTGATGTGGTCAATTATAAACTGAATATACTCTAAATGGATGCAACCGAAATTCAAGGTTTTTCTAACTGGACTTTAACCTAATTCATTAGGTTAAATTCATTAACCTAATGAATTTGTTAGTTCAATTTAGGACTTTGATTCAAAAACAGCAGGTGCAGAATGGCCTTTTATAGTAAAAGACATACAAGTTTGTATTTACCGAAGAAACTAAATGATGCAGATTCAAATCAAATCTGAAGCAAAGGCTCTTTAAGTAAGTTTTGCTGTTATGGATGTTGTCATCGAATCTGTGCTTCTTTGCGATTGTATTGTATTGTGCTGCTGAATAGAGCTAAAACCAATTGTTTCTAATTGTGTTTTCCTGCATTATTTTGTTGACTAAATGCTGTTATGTAGTAATGTAATTATTCGTTGTTGTTATTATGCAAAATAAAGTAGTCGACATGACTCATTTTTAGAATTGGTAACAAAATAACAGCATACGATCAGGGTCATATCTATTAAACAACCTAAAGCAAGTAAATATATAAATTCAATATTTAATTCCTGGCAACGGAGGTAAATCTGATATATCTTGTGTTGGGAAAGAAAACATTTAAGATTTTCTTTAAATGGAAAGAACCATACAACCCTTCAAGGTTTGCCTTTGACTTTTAATCAAATGACTGGTTATTTACTAACATTGTTAATCCACTTTTATTATGCTGATTTATTCATTTAAGAATTTCACCTCCATAAACCTCAAAATGGTCCAACTGCCAATCACCAGACCTTCTGTCTAAGTAGGAAATGAGAAACTTTGACTTTCAGAGCCGTGTTTGCTATAAAAGAAAAGAAAACTCCCACATGGCTTCTCAATAGAATATCACCAGAGGAATACATTGTCCTGGAACAATGTAAAAGCTGTAGCATCACACATTAAATCATTTTGTAATGAGGTCATTAATCATGGTGATTATGGAGGCGCATTAGTTTGCAGTTTTACTCACTTGAATGCACAGAGTGAGGTAAATGAGGCACATCCCTCGACACATACTGACCTCCCACCCCGAAATGCACACAGCACATGCTGTTTATAATGATAGAGTGCATAGAAAGGCCTCCTGGAGTCAAGGGACATCATGTGAGGTTAGAGTTAATCAGCCAGTCCTGCACTCGCTGACAGTCGGCTTCCCTTTGGGTCTATATTTGTCCCGGTGGTCTGACGGTCCTGTGGCCGTTGGCGAGATTCTATAGAGCAGGGGAGGAGCATGGTAAAAAAAGGATGGGGTATAAAAATATAAGGTATATTTAGTCTGTTGATATCTGCTTTTAATTTACATTTCAGTCAGAAAGACTTATGTCAAGACACTTCCCATGACACTGTGGGAAGTACTCTGGCTAAATGATTTAACATTTCATTACATAATTTCTGCCAGTGCAAAGACCAAAGTGTCATGGAAAGGCTAAAAGCAGAAGCTAAATAATGAGTCAGCAAAATCGTATGGCTAACAGGAAAAGTGAAAGCAGCAGGGAAGTTGAAGTCCAAATGGGAAAAATACACGAGTATAAATAAATGTATATATTCTTATTATGTAAATCCATTCATAAATTTGTCATTTTAAGGTTTCAAATCCCATTTTTTAACCATTCATTATTCGTTTGAGATACATTATAAATGTACATTTACATTTTTGGTTTATCAACAACTCACAGATTGAAAGAGAGTAGGGAAAAGGTCACATGCACACTCATAATCCTATAGGAATTATATACCTTTAACACATCATTTTGAATCCCATTAAATAAAATCAATCAATTAATTAATACTTTTGTAAT
The DNA here is from genome assembly GCF_949316205.1 of Platichthys flesus. Taxonomy (NCBI): domain Eukaryota; kingdom Metazoa; phylum Chordata; class Actinopteri; order Pleuronectiformes; family Pleuronectidae; genus Platichthys; species Platichthys flesus. The sequence goes on from NC_084965.1 coordinate 17,068,458, forward strand.
TTCAACAGATTTTTAACACTTTTGGTCCTCCCAAATAAGCCAGAGCACTGTGACCAACAAATGATCGTAGTTACTTGAACGTGTCAATCTACCGAAGGGCATGTTCAACAAATCCAGTATCGCTCAGTGTGAAGTGGTTGATACAGCTTCAAAGACTTCTCAGAGATCCCAGAGCATCCCAAGGCTTCCCCAGGCCAGATGGGATGTATAATCCCTCCAGCATGTTCTGGGTCTTCTCTGGGGTCTCCTCCCAGTTGGTTGCACTCAGAAAAACCACTAAAGGGAGGTCAGGAGTAATCCTATCAGATCCTTAGCCACCTCAACTAGATCCTCTTCCACAGGCTGTAAAGCTAACTAATTTCACCGGCTCGTGTATGCTATGTCGTTCTATCGGCCTCTCCTCAAACCTCATGGCCTTTGGTGAGGGTTGGAACATCGACTGAACTGTAACTCAAATGCTTCAAGAGCTTGTTTCTTCTTACCACAGCCGTCAGGTACATTGTCTGAATATCGGCTAAAGCTGCACAATCAGCCTGTCAATCCCACATTCTGTCTTACCCCCCCACTCGTGAGCCAGCCCTGAGATACTTAAACTACTTGACTAGCGGAAGCTACTGACTCTCACAGTGGAGTAAGTGAGCTGCTGCATATTTCTCCTCTGTCATAAAAACATCTGGTCAGTCACACACTCTATTGTGTATTCTTGTATTTCTCTGCTTGGTGTCTTTATCTTTTATTGACGCTTTTTCCAGATCTTCAATTTGAACTAATCTAAACCGAGTTCAGACATCAAGCGGTTACAGTCTTGTCAGTCTTTAACAATATGCGGCAGGCTGAAGTGGCAGATTTGTCTGCTTACATGAAAGGACAGTGTCAGAGCACTTGTCTATTTTCTCTTGTTCTAGACCTTGAGAGATTTATGCCATCTTGTCGTTTATTGGACTGTGGTGGGCGTCTTGGCTGTGTAATTATGAGGTCTGCTGCTCTTACGGGTTTATGTGCGTAGTGTGGCGAGACGCTTCAAAGGAAAACAGACGCAGTGGAGAGCTAATTCAGTTGTTTCTCCGCTGCCAACATTTAGAAATCTGCACTTTAAATACATGTTGGTGAGACCTGGTACCCTCAGTGTCTGCATAGGCTCAAAGAGAGGGAAAGTGCCTCATACCTGCATGGCGTCATGCTTGAGGAGCTGTGCTGAACCAGGGCTAAAGTTAGATCAAAGATGGGCTCAGGTTAAAAGGATCAGATTGAGCAGATGAAAAAGGAATCAACAATTAGTCATCTTCATGTGTTTCCACCACAGGAACTTTCCCCAAGTAAGTAGGAACCTTTACAGGAACACTGTAAGATTCCACCTCAGGAGCCATGGGATCAATTAAGTACAGGTGAAAGGGTTTTACCCCCCAAGAGTCCCTGTTAGGGGGTAGTACTTTTCAAAAGTACAGAGACCTTTGGTGTGGGACCTCCAGCACTGTATTTGGTAGAGTACTACAGGATTTTACTTAATTTGTTCAATGTGGGTGTTTTGTGTATTGAACAACAACACTATGGATTTTCTCCATGTTTGCTGTGGTTATAAAGATTTATATAGCATGTTTTACATTCAGTGATGATTTATATAGCATGTGTAACATTCAGTGATGATTTGGATAGCATCATCGCTGCTGTGTAGTCTTCTGGTGGACCATGTTAAGGAATTTCTGAGCATCCTCACATATCGCATCTGCTATTTATTAACAATCGCGAGAATAGAGCTCATCTCATTTTTCAAATACTCCCTTTCCTTTTATGTATGTCTATATACAGTATTAAAGTCATGAAGTTATTTTGAGAAGTGATGAAGTATTTCAATGGCAAAATAAAAAAAAAAAAGAATCAACAGAAGAACACGGAAGCATATTGCATTCACGTTTTTTTATTATTTTTTGAAGCATTTGTCTCGGAATTTCCAAGATAATTATCCCATAAAAACAGAATCATTTTTTTGTAAAGTGAATGTAATACGCTTCTTTAGAAGAAAGCTTATTTTAAGTTCTAAACATATTTAGGTTGTTTTTTTCTCACTTTCTGTACGTCCTATAGCGACCATTACATTATGCAAATTAGGCGATGAAGTCATCTAGCGACATCTAGCGACTTTTAGGACAGCCAATAGCTACCTTCCTTACTGAGGCGTTGGCAACACTGGCTACAGGTGGTTTGTAGCGAGCTTCAGTTTCGGTGTCCGCCTCCAGTCTCTGACCTGCTCTCATATTTCGTCAACTGAAATTTCATCACATCCTATTACGTCCCGGCGCTCTTCCCTGCAGGTCGCTAATCTATAGTGTCCGACCCGGCCTCGGTAAACTAACCATGGATAAATCCCCAAAAAGAAATGTCTAAGAGGAAAATAGAGAGTTTAATTCTGCGTGGACAGATTAATTTGCTTTCACTGCCAATGATGCAGGTTTAACTGTATGCTTGATATGTGGAGAGGAATTAGCAAACAACAAAAAATGTAATGTTTAAAGACATTTCTAGAGCGAGCACAAAGCATCTGCTGAAAAGTACCAAGCTGGATATGAGCCAAAAAAATACACATGTATTTTGCTCTCCTATTCGTACGAGTTTGGTGTTTTCCTTTATAGGTTTGCAGCCATGCTAGTGGTTCTGTTAGGCTTTGGTTCAAATAAGAAAGACACAGGTCATGGATGGATTCATTGACCCCATTGATTTGATAAATGTATAGGAATGGCACCCTATAAATAGCAACCAATGAGAAACCACACATGCTTTTAAAAATAGAGCATGTTCATTATACTTGTGTTTCTTTTCTTTTTTTTTTACATCATTATTCATTGCATGTGTGAAAATATAACGCTCTGATTCTGCCCTAAAAAAGTATATCTGCACTTGCTGCGGCGAAGTTGTCTATTGTAACACTGTTTACCCCCATGACTCCAAAAGTGTTTGTGGATTTGAACCCTTCACCCACCTCTCCACCGGCATAGGGGTGAGGAGATAATTATGGCACTTTCATTTAAGCTATTTTAGGCCCATGAGTTGAAGTTTTTCATGGCCAACCTTTTGAATATGGAATTTTGAGAATAAAACAACATTAGGGGATATAATTCTCTGGTAGGCCTTTAAGAAGGTTCAGTGCACAAGAGAAGAAGATTTGCAAGATCCGAGAGGTTTAGCAAGGACGCGGAAACAACCATTACATGAGAGGGAAGGACTCAAAGTGGAGCTGATGAACTTTGTGCAGAAACAGCACAGCTGAGTGCAGACAAAGAGTTTTGAGCAGGAGCAGAGACAATTTGAGCCTGAGGCTATTTGCAAGGACAGAGATTTTTAATGCTTTCCGCATAACAAAATCTGAAAGTAGAATAAAGAAGTATTGCACTGAAATTTAAAGACCATGCTCTTGAATAAAAATAGAAATGGCTGAGAAAGCTCCTGAGTATACTTGACAACCTGTGCCTTTACAACCCTGAATGAAACCTTACAGCTGGGGTTGCAAAGTAGATGACCACTACAATGAGCATCATTATCTTTCCTCTGCCATGTTTGTCCTAAATTAAGTCTCAGACTTTAATTTAGCAGTAATGTTCTATTTTCACCATTCTTTTTCCCCCTCAACTGATGAGGACTGGGCCATTACATCTGCTGCAGCTGAAAATCATTTATTTTCATAAATTGCAGATCTTGAAAAGGTCATTCATGCTTGACTTTGCTCCTGATTGTTGCTCTTTAACAAATGGACTATTTCCTACGGTGGCCCTGAGAGCTCAACGAACAGCAACTTAAGAAAACACATGCAAGTTAACAAAACACATGCAAGTTGACAAAACACAAGCAAAGTAAGAAAACATCTCCATCAATTTCACAACACAACACATTACAGAAACGCGCAGCAAATAGTCCCACGCGCTGCAAATAGACACACGCGCTGCAAATAGACAACGCGCAGCAAATAGACGAACGCGCAGCAAATAGAGGCGACAACACAACGGAAGTGTTTCCAGAGGACAGCTAAAAGGGATGGACACAGGAGACACTAAAACGTCCAATACACTATACAATTTCGGTTCCGCACAGGGGTTGTCATCCCGCGGCTCTGGAGCCGAACGCGGCTCTTCAGCCCCTCTACAGTGGCTCCCTGTACAGTGTTGTGCATATGTTTCGCGATCGCTGAACTTAACGAATCAGTTTTCATATTATTAACGTGAACGTAACGATGAACGTGATTAAACGTCACGTTCATTTTTTAAATCATCATCGTATCAGGCCCTCATGAAATACCAGGAGCGGGCGTGGGTGTGTGTGTGTGTGTGTGCGCGAGTGTGTGGCCAGCGCACCGGGGCTCCGACCCCGCCCACTCGATCGGAGAGAGCCACAGTGAGCTCTGAAGATGGTCCGATCTAGAGACATGCCGTCTTCTCCTGTTAAACTGAATAAGAAGCGCTAACAAGCAAGCCCCTGTTTGTAAGGAAATGTATTGTCCATAGTGTGCAGGGGTTTGAAACCTTTACTATCAGAAGAGACATTTTGCCCCCTCTTCTGAGCGAGTGGGCGGGGTCGGTGCCCCGAGACCCGAGACCGGTCAGCCCGCTACACACACAAAAAACACACAACACACAAACACCCGCTCCTGGTATTTCATGAGGGCCTGATACGATGATGATTGAAAAAAAGTGACGTGACGTTCAATCACGTTCATCTTTACGTTCACGTTAAAAATATGAAAAGTGATATGCACAACACTGCACAACACTGTACAGTACAACCACTGCAGAGGGACTGAAGAGCCGCGGGTTTCCGAACCCTGTGCGGAACCGAAATTGTATGGTGTATTGGACGTTTTAGTGTCTCCTGTGTCTATCCCTTTTACCTGTCCTCTGGAAACACTTCCGTTGTGTTGTCGCCTCTATTTGCTGCGCGTTCGTCTATTTGCTGCTCGTTCGTCTATTTGCAGCGCGTTTCTGTAATGTGTTGTGTTGTGTTGTGAAATTGATGAAGATGTTTTCTTACTTTGCTTGTGTTTTGTCAACTTGCATGTGTTTTGTCAACTTGCATGTGTTTTCTTAAGTTGCTGTTCGTTGAGCTCTCAGGGCCACCGTAATTTCCTCATATTTGAGTAACGATTGATAAAACCTACAGTGATCATCTGTTTAGGGATTGAGAATTTAAAGTAAAATTACAGACTGGGTAATGCTACAAACACATAAAATACATCAAAAAGTTTTATAAATTAAACAACAAGAAATCCCAATGTTGAATATAGCCAGTTGTACCCTTCAACCACCTCATGACAGTATACCTCAAGTATATTTGCTGTATGTGATCTAATGTTTTTGATATTTATTTGGAACGGCTGAGGCTCAGGGAGTGGAGAGGGTCGTCCATGAACCAGAGGGCTGCGGGTCAATGCCAAGGTCCTAAAGCCTGCATACAAAAGTGCCCTTGGGCAAGATAACGAACCCCAAAATAGTTGTGTAAATAAGTGCTGTATGAACGTGTGCATGCATGGATGAATACGACATGTAAAGCACTTCGAGGTGGAGACTGGAAAATAACTGATTCAATCCATTTACCATTTAGAAGGACACATACCATTTACTCGGATATATCCGAGAGATATGAATATGTTAGAGTTGTCAGAGACAGAGAGATATGTAGAAGTGAGGTTACTTCCAACATTATCTCGAGATAGAGAGATGCATAACAAACACAAAACATGCATCATAGCTAATGCAATACAGACCTAAAAGGTCATCTAAATCATAACCATCTCATCCTGTTTACTGAGCTGGTAAAATATATCACGGCACAAATGTCATATGTATTCAAGAGTAATACTTGTTAACAGATTGTATATATATATATATATATATATATATATATATATATATATTTAGTATATGTAAAGCAAAAGTGCAAATGCATTTTTTCCCCAACCCCTTACAAAAAGGTCATTGCCACCATGCCAAATCTCTTGATCCACAGAACACACAGAAAAGAGGAACTATAAAAAATGCTGACCATGTTCAGTGGAAATCAAGGGATACTGGTGTATGTGTCGAGGAGACAGAGGAGTCAGAGCTTTACAGGAGGCGTCATGTACAAATGAATGGTCTTCAGTGTACAACATGTGTTTTACAACTTGTTTCACATGGCCATTGCCAGTGCCAGTGTATTATGGTGGTACACACTGGAACCAGGTCACATACCACAGACATCGTAACACATTCAACACAAATACTTGGACATGGCAGAGAGGTCTTACTGGAGGTTTAAAGTTTATTTGTATGTTGTGTTGTGGCTTAAAATGTGTTTGTTTGTTGCATTTCATTTTTATTTTAACTAGCTGCCGCCTCTCTGCGAGACGTCCGCCCACAGGACTCGCCACACCACAAGCCGCCCCTGCGTCAGTGCTGTGCCACAAGCAGAGACTCATTACATGCTTAATCCCAACATTCACTCCATATTCAACTGTACTAGTTCTATGGATATTCATAGAGTCAAGCAACAATATCGAATCATTGCTTTTTCTTGGCGTTATAAACAGCAGGCCATCTCATTTGAATATGGAAGTTCATTCTTGACCCTTGGATAATTTGGAGACAAGGAAATCTCCCTCAAAAGTTGACTTACTGTTTTTTTCAGAGCTTTCAACCACATTTCAAAATAATTGTTAGCAACTACAACTACTTAGATGAGAAAAAGCACCTTCTTCATTCAAACATTTATTTTACAACAGGTTTAACAATGCTATAGGCATAACAGTGGTGGTTGCAGACCGACATGCTCACAGTAGCAATGCTAACGTGCTGATGTTTCCTACATGCTTACCATCTGAGTACAGTGCGTGAGCATACTAAGATTTGCCAATGAGCCATACATGAATAGAAGCTGATGAAAATGTCGTTGTAAATCAATGTATTGGACACATTCAAATATTTTTTAGGAATAACCAAAGTTATCAGAATTAAAATTCATCCTGAGGGCTCATGAAGGTCTGTTTGTCAGAAATGACAACCTCATGCTGGAGGAAGTACATAGTAAAAAAGATGAACCATCTGTGAACCATGAACCGTCTGTGCAAAGTATGTCAATCCATCTGACAGCTGTGTGATATGAGCTAAGCTGCTATGATGCTAGAAAGGGTTTATCTTTATTTACTGTATATAAATTGTACTATTTATACTTTTACAATAATAGTGTTTAGTCCTACTTAAAGACACTAACAGGTTTAACCTTTTAAAAGAGATTCCTTTTCAAAATGTCAGACTGTTTTATCTTTATTATCATGGAAACAGAATAAAGCTGCTCAAAATCCCCATTTATTCATGAGTTCTTTCTCTCGTGCATTCATCCATTAGTTCACAAAGACTCTGATTCACCTTTGCTTTTTTGGCGCTGCTCAATGACTGTACGTGGATCGGGTGTGTTTTATACATGTATTCTACTAATGTCGTGTTGTCTTCTTCAGCAATATCTGGTTAAATGATGAGGATCCGAGAACAGATGCTAGTCAACTGATGCTACCATGTGGAACTGATTCACAGAAGCACTAGTAAAGTGAAAGTTCTCTGACATCTCTGTTGTGTCATCAGGGACAGAAAGGGGTTCCCGGATTGGCTGGTGCTGCTGGAGCTCAAGGTGCCCCGGTAAGTTACTGTACTTGCTTAATGTATTAGAGAAGGCTGCATGAGGGGATTTTAAATTGGAAGCCTCACATATCTGTCAATAAATGTTGTCATAATTTGTGACGAGACTGCTCACGAAACACATTTCCTGTGGATTCTGTGGATAGAACAAGCAGCTAGCTTTTAACTAGTCCCATAAAGATTTGAAGGGAAGAATAATCGGAACGTAAACATGAGAGCTGAGATTCATTGCAGCTTTTACACACTGCTGCAAGCTAGTAAACCCAGTGCGCGCGAACACACGCACACAAACACACACTCACACACAACCTCAATGCAAATGCATCCAGAGCAGACACCGAGCTGTCCTCAGCCTTTGTGTCTGTACGTGGGCAGTGAGCATCAGCAGAAAGTTCCATTAACTGTTGAATACATCTATATGGTAATAACTAACACAAACCATTGGGAGGAAAAAGCTGATGAATCTACTTACGTCAAGCCCAAGTCACTATTTGTCCTCTGAGGTGAAAAGGCTCTTTAACTCTTGAATGTTATGCCCTGTTTATGTACCTTCTTTATTATCCTGTGTCTGCATGAGTCAGACTGCTAAACTCATCACTGTCACACCCCACACCCACACTTCATCTGGGCCAGAATGTAAAGAAAAGCACAAAAAGAGAGAAACCTTAATGTGTGCGTGCAGAGCAGCTTCCCACTGCATCCCCAAACAAAACCCTCCCTTCCTTATCAGGCTGATGTTTGCACAGTGAGAGAAAAAACTATGACTGCAGCTTTTATTATTGTAAATAGTTTTACAATACTACAGTCCCCCCCTACTATAATTGCTTGGTAACAATGCGATGTCTTACACTTAATGAATCCAGGTCAGCAGCGAACTACCCTGCTCTTGAAACTATCTGTTCAATAGTTGTGTCGGGTCTATTCAATTACATATTCTGTCAGTTTACTGTGCATCATGTTTTCAGTTTTTTCACGTCCTCATGACATCACCTGAATCATAAAATTTCAGAGCCCATTGGCTATCATCTGACGACCGATCAGCCTCTGTGGGATACTGCAACTGTTCCCAAGCCGCCATCTTTTGTTGGCTGCACACCATTCACAGTGCTATATTTTAATCAAGCAAGTCAAACATAGCTCCACAGAAAACATTAGACTTTTTGTAGGTTTTTGTTAGATCCAGACCACATTTTGTGTAATCCCTATAACAGCTATCTGCATATGAATGCAGTTAAATAAAAAAGCTGATAGCCACTGTTTTTCAGTCAGAGTGATCCACCTCTTCTGCTGCTCCAACGTGATTGGTCAAATTAGAAACGATAACCTGAATGCGGCCGGCCCCAAAATCCTGTCCCTCACCTAATTTGTCTCACCATGACACTTAATGGAAGGATCCATTATGGAACAGGAAATAATATTTTATATTATAATGTGGATCAGATCAGGGGGTGGATCCAGGAATAATTTTTTTCAATTTTTTCAATTTCTTTCACATTTTAGTTAATTTCTCAGAAAATAGTATACAGATCTTAATGATAAAAGTCTGGCCTGTTTCTTGGAGTGTGTGCAATTGGTGTAGATTCGAATTAAAATCCAGATATTAAGTTAATTTCAAGTTGAAGCCGATTGTATGATTGTGTTTAAGAGTGAACGTTTTTTGCATGACGGGCATTTTTCTTATTTCGATCCGTCCCAAACAGACTCACTCCTGTTGTTTGTTCCTAATATCAAAGTTAGATAAATCCTTGAGTCCTTTATGTGATTGTCTCCTCTCAGTGCCCCATGTGGCCTCTCTTCATCTGTCATCCAACCCTCCTCTTCTTGCCTCAGGTACGATCACGTGTCGATAACCACATCTGCTAAAGAGAGATCAGATGTCCTCATCTAGCCTCAGACCTGCTGGTACGCTGCTGAGAGATGGATGAGTTCAGACAAGAGTTGTTATGCAGGGCCCGCTTCACTTAAATTATGTTTGTGAGTTTGCTTCTAAGGGGAGAACTTGTCACCCTCATCGGTACTCATGTTATTTCCACAAAAGCTGATGTATCTTTTTTTTTTATCTCAAATTTAATTCCACATATCCTTCCGTCACAATCTAACAAACCATTGAAATTAAATTTGAATCTCTTCGTCTGATCCGACACTGAAATATAACTTTGACCAAATCTTTCCCAGACAGACAGAATAGGCAGAGAGAGCACAGAGGTCACACAATGTATTTCTGATGCTAAACAGGCCCAATGTTGTTACCAGAGTAAAGCCACCATGTCAGACACCTGCTGATATCCAGATCCATCAGCCTCATTCTAAACCCCCGAGATTACACTTAGTTTACTTTATCACACACACACACACACACACAGACACACACACACACAGACACACACACACACACATACATACACACACACACTTATCTACAGTGGAATCATCAGTGCAGGTTCACATAGTCTGAATACAAATCACTCTGATCCTCTGGTGAGAGTCTATGCCTCAGTAGAGCTTCCCAGCTGATATCTGAAAGTGCATGACGTGACAAGACACTGCACAATGTAATCCCTCTCCATGTTTACTTGATGAAGTTAAAATAGATCGTTCACCAGTACTTGACAGTTTCCAAACGCTTATTGTCAAAGAAACAAAAAATTAACAACCACGTGTCTTTCTCTAAAAGTGATATTCCATTGTCTTTTGGGCAAATAGACAATTTGTGGTTGAAAATAGGAAAATGCTACGAAAAAAATCTTAATTCAATCCAAATCTAAACTTGAATCTTGACTAAAACTTTATTGAATTTCAAATACAATGATTATGTTGTGAAAATTTGATTGGGCTCTATACTTTCAGGATTTCATTTTTGCAGGACCCAAATGCAGATGATAGTCACTGAGTGGGTAGAATGCTGTTTGAATATACCTTATATAGTGCACTAGTTGCGTCCCACAATGCATTGTAAAAAGAAGTAGTAAGAGTCCGAGCGACAGGTTGAGAGAGGGCAGCAGGAACAGCCTGACCTGAGAGGAGCAGCACATCATATCTCAAACAGTTGCAAACATGTTTATCTCTACATTTACAGATGGTCAGTCAACATGTAAACTGTAAAACAATCACATAAAATGTGTTATGGGTTTTCCAATGGTAATAAACCTGCGAAAATTATTTCATTACTGGCGCAGAGAAAATGTGTCAAGTAGTGTCCAAAAGAATAGACTAGACTAGAATAAACTGGAAAGGAATAAAATAGAATAAAACATAACGGCTCTTGTATAGCTGTAACAAGGAAAGTGGTTTTAGCAGCTCTTCAAGGAGTGGGCAGTGCAAAAAGAAGCATTGACATATATAGCATCAAAAAAATATATAAACAATATATATTCATCAACACAGATTGAAGGTACATGAAATGGTGTAAAGCCACAAATAGTACACAGGCACTCTGTGATGAGGTGCATGTGTGCGAGTGTCTGTGTTCTCAGTCGAAAGTTCAGTGATCTAGTGGAGCGGGTGTGTGTGTGTGTGTAGAGGAGGTGACAGAGGTGACAGCCTTTTTGACTGTGTTCTATGAGTTCTATGTGATATTTAGTCTGTTTGTTCTGGATTTGTCTTGTATCTTTTCTCAGAGGAGTCAGTCTGTTTAGAGGCTGACCTCAAACCAGTTCTACTGCTGCTGCGTACCCTGCTGCAGCCGTTCATAGCACAATAATGGCTGAAGCTAAAGCAGCTGATTCACACGAGACTAAACATTCATGTCAGTGTCAGAATATGACTTTTCTGACAGCATTATGAGAACATGCCCACGCCACAGCACAGAGTGCAGCGGGGATGCTGGTCTGAGGTTAGTGCATCATAGAACTGTGCAGAAACTGGGCTTACACAGTATAAAGTCTGTGTTGTGTTACAGCTAATACATTGTGCATGAACAGTGTCACAGTGCTGGATTAAGAGCTGCACATTCATTTTCCCTATGTTTCACTCACATTGGTTTTACAATCAGACATATGACCTGAATTCCAGTGCTGCTCTTTTCATTTTCATTATTTATTACCTGAAAGGAAAAACAGACTTTTAGAATTTGGATAGAAACAGTTATATTGTTTAGTCTAGACTCTGTGACTACTCTTTCACACAGATAATTTGAATTTGGGGGTTTGCTGGATGTCACTGGCGTTTCATTAGTGTTCCCTTAAAGGAGTTCCTCAATTATATAGGAATATATATATAGGAGTCTATATATATGATATATGCAGAATGGATGTCACTGGTGATTCATTAGTGTTCCCTTAAAGGAGTTGCTCAATTCGTTCTCACTTTTTTAACTCATTCTCCATAAACTGGCATGGGAGCAGAGGGAAGAGAGTTATTAGCTACATACTGAAAATGTTTTCTTGCCATGCACAGTGCTGTGGGAAACAAGCTTAGAATACAGCCAAAAACCCAAACCTTTAAGCTAGTGTAAGGGGCCCCTGTACAGCTGCATCCCCCCCAAGTAGGACGACAGGCACCTCAGTCTACAGCTGTCTCACTGCAAGTCTCATCCAGCCAAGCCAGGTGTAAGAAACCTGACACAGTGAGACACTTGTTAGAGAATACACAGCCTGCACAAATGATGAGGCAAAGAGAACTGCAGGAGCAGCAGGGGAAGGAGAACAAAAAAGACAAGAGCAGCTTATAAATTAATCAATTATGACTGTTTGGCTAAATCATTGAAAATAAATCCTCATTTAGATTTCAGCTTTTTTTTAATGTTGTGGAGTTTATTCAGGTTTTGTTTTTCTGGTGTCCTCCTTTGGATCAATGTGTTTGCTTCTATCCGAAGAAAAAGCTTTTTCAATTAAAATAAATTACCACAATAAAAGACATCATGAATAATTCTGCTGAACAAAAGATCCGTGACAAGTTAACAGAACCCTTCCATTTCCGATACAATACAAAATACAACACAATAAAGAATAGGCTGCATGCTCCTGTTCCTTCAACAGTTGAGCTGCTGCTGGAACTATTTCCTCTGATGTAAAAACTACTGGCTTCTCTGAAGTGAAGTTCTCATTACTCCCTCGAGCCGGAGCACGGTGTCTGCTGAAACACTCACGGATTATATTCCTTCATCTTTGTCTGAAAGGGGTCATGATGGGATTTGTTGTTTGATACATCATCGCATAAGTAAACAGCCGGGTGGAGTTAAGAGGTCATTCGATGCTTTAGAATGCTGGTGTCATGTAAAAACCTGGACATCCTGATATGTCAAAAATTGTCCTGATTCTTGTATTTGAATCAAGCAACATTGTTTTGAGCTGAAGTACTGGGTGTCTATATATATGACATATATAATAAATTAGGGACTAGGTACAGCTAAGAGATCCATCTGAGAGTGAGAACTTGATCCAGCATTGTAACAGTGTTTGTCCGTCTCTCTTGTCCACAGGGTGTTCAGGGAGCTTCCGGTGAAGTCGGCCCAGCTGGAGCTCCGGTAAGATCTGACCTCATGTTAAGATGTCAGTGCTGTTTGACAGTGTTAAATCCACCTGCATCAGTTTATTCTATGAGTTTTTTTATGTCTTTTTTAGGGAGAGACAGGGTTGCCTGGGCCACAGGGACTCGCAGGAATGAAGGTAAGATCAATGCCTTTTTTCCATGACTCAGTGACCCTCGTGTCTGCAAACATGCGCCTGGAAATACTGTACTCAGATGAGCTCTGTTTGATATTGTTATTTTGTTGATATACTCTGCTACTCACGGCATCTATTGCACTGTTGTCCTTCCTGGGAGAGGGATCCCTCACACGTGGCCCTCTGAGGTTTCTACGTTTAGTTCTTTTCCCTGTTAAAAGGTTTTTTTATGGTAGTTTTCCCTTACTCCTGTAGAGGGTCAAGGAGAGAGGAGGCTGCACCTTGTTAAGCTTAATGAGACAAACTGTGATTTGTGATAATGGGCTATACAAATATAATTTGATTGATTGATTGGTTGATTGATTGATATATATATTTAGTTTGTTCCATGTCCCATCTTCCCATATAATTGTAATGATGCCAGGGACTGTTCTAGAAGTCTAGAAGATGTCAAATAATTTGATTTGACTTGAACTTTAACACAGAGCACCACTATCGGTATTAATTGCTTCTGTGCTTCCTACTGGTCTGTGAGAGTTGTGGGTTGAATGTTTTGCATACAACTACATCCATCACATTGCACATGTTCAGCTGAACACCATGATTGCCTAATGGGGAGAAACTACCCATAATGTTTACTCTATTTGCACAATTCAAGTGTTCATGAGACACAGAATTCCTGGAGAGAGTTAGGGGAGCCAGTGGGATACAGTCAGAGGAGGACTCTGATGACAGGCCTTCTGCCTCACCTTCATATGGGACCCCACAGAACTGCTCCAAACACTTCTGCCCTTCAAGCACACTGGCCCTTATTCCCTCATCATGCAGCTCTGTGCTGGCAAGTTACAGGAGGCAGCTGGCAGCATGGAGGTGGCACATATCTCACCACAACCTCCCCAGGCCGTGAGTACAGTCGACAATAACAATGACTGCAGTGCATATGGTATTCAGAAGTGGGAGGAAGGACACAAATCCCTGTCCAAAGGAAAATAAAAATCATACCTTGAATAATTAAAGGCTTTTGTCCCAACAGGCAGATGAGAAGGGACAGGTTTACCTTGTCCACAACAAACTAAAACAGGGACCAAACCGTCCACAAGGCTGATCCGAAAGCATATTCCCAACAGTTACCTGTGTAATGTAACAAGTGGGTGACCGACTCCATCGGTTTCTTCATTTATCTTTGAGCACTGCGGCACATAAAGCTGCTCTCTGTCCCGTCCCTGCAGTGGGCTCCTAATGAGATCATTAATTTGGCGCAGGCGCCATATGAGGCCATTTGATTTATTTAGCAATGCCATTAAAGTGGTGAGTGGTTGTTAATTTAGCGGCAGAGTCAGACGCGTGTGCGCGGGGTCACAGCTTCACACACAGTGAGGGCACCCCCCCTCAGGTAAACAAGATTACACACAGTCAGATGGAATTACAGCAGGGCATTGTGAATACCGGTGCCTCCGCGGTGATGGCCGGACACTGCCGTCGTTGCTCTGCCCCCCTCTTGTGGTCACATAGAGGCAGTACAGATATATGGACTGAAGAATAGGTTCAGTGAATCAGTAGGAGGCTTTCAAGTCGATCAGGTGAATGAGGCTCTGCATTGCATAGCCTATTGAGAGGAATTGGTGGAAGGTCACTGATCAACATTTAAAACAGAAATTTTTTCTAGATCTTTTCTGGATCCAGGTGTTACACACAAAAATTGTATAGCAAAATAGATGCAAAAAATGTAACCATTGAAATTTTGCAATTGGCTCATTCTCTCTTTGTTATATAAAGCCTTTTTTAATACGAGTTCAAAGCTGCTGCAGCCACCTGAACATGCCTAAGTGCAGAGAGGGTCATCGTTCCACAACCACAGGCTTTTTCTTTTAGCCTTCATGCTCAGTAGAAAAGAGGACTGCTGTGACGACGTGCCTGCAGTGAGCCTCGGACTGATGTGAAACACTTATACAAACACGTAGGCACAGAGTCTGGAGGAGGAAGTATAGGATGAGCCACCGCTCGTATCCAGGCAACCACATACAATCATGTGACGATAAATATACATAGGAGTCTGATTAAATGTCAGCCAATCCAAACAACAGCAATCGAGTCTGGCATTACAAATGCTCGTACTTAGCTCCTTTTAATCAATATACACACAGTGGTTGGTTGCTTATATAGAAATAATGTATTTCATAAATCTGTACGGTCGCAATCACTGTGTTCCCACAACAAACCAGAACATTTTATAAATGGGTTTTAAAAACATTAAATACTTCATTAACTTAAATGCATTTGCAAATGTCTGCTTGAATCCAGAACCTTTAAGGTTGAATAAACTTTAGCTTTTAAATTGAGTATGTCATGGCTGAAGACAAAGGGCTTGCACACTCTTATGCAAAAAAGGGTTTATAGCTGTAGTGTTTTGATTTGTGACAAAGATCCATCACACTTCATTTGAGTTGATCCAGATGTGATCCTCAGCTCTTCCATTATCATGTATACATCAAACTGTTGACAACATAAAACTCCAAATAGTCCAATTGGAATCAACGAGGAGCAATGAAATACCTCAGAATCCAGGCTCCTCTGATAAAGGGATGTTACAAATATAATGAATATAATATATCAGTCTTACAAAGAAAATTTATAGCTATGCGCGATTACAAAGACAATTTACTGTACAATAAACCATTCCCCAACCAGTGATTTACCCAGTATAGCCCAACAGCTATAGGCTTGTCGATCTCTGGATTTCAATCAACTCAACAATGACGAATAAGGATTGTTTTAAATTGTTTTTATTTCTAACATAAGATAACATACAAGTTATTTACTTATTTGTTAATTTTATAATTAAGGAGCATATCATTAACTAACTACAGTCGTTTCTAACATCACACGTTAGTTTTTAAAAGGAAGGAAAAAGCCAAGGGTCACATATTTACCGTGGAGGCAACATCAGCACTAATCCTACCTTTACCCAAGATAGTAGAACTGTTCACTGGTCAGAGGCAAAGGCCTCAGAAAGCAGACTTAGAGACAAGATAAGGTTCAAAATCAAAGTACAAAAGTTCAGTCCGAGAGACATCAAAGGTATCAGAATCATCATCCTCCTGAGTTTGCCTTTTACACATGAATATCTCAGCAGGAGAGACATGTTTACGACAAAACAGAAATCTGTGGTGCATGCAGACGGGGATGGCGCAGCATGCAGAGGAAGGATGTATAAATTTAGCTGATCATGTCGTTTTGTTTACTGCACATCAACATATCGGCCCCTATCATCAAAAGCTCTCTTGACGTCTCAGACGGTGTCTTCTACGTGTGTATGGCACCGCTTTTTCTACTGATATATTTGGGTTATTTTTTTTAAGTCAGTTTTGCATTTGAAGTGTGTTGGAAACATCAACAACACGCTCCCTTGCTCCTGGTGAAAACCTGCGGAGGGTGTCCTGCTGCGTTCTCAAAAGCATTCTACAGAGATTTGTCTGAGAGAGACATTCTCACGTACATCTCCTCTGAGGCTGTCTGAGATTATCTGGAGTTCGGTGCATGTCTGGAAGCAGCTCATGAGGATCAGAGGTCATTCCTGTAGGATCTCACTCAGGTGGTTTCAGTCTTAACAGATAGGAGCTTCTCTGATACCTGGGTGGTTATTCCCCCGAGACAGCCTCAATTAACTGTGGCGTCCCTCAAGGTTCTGTTCTGTGCCCTGTCCTATTCTCATTATATTTGCTGGCCCTGGCGTAATTTTTTTTTAAATATGTCTCTCTCCAGGATGATGTACAAATCTACTTGCACTCAAATCTATAAACTAAGGATTCACTGCAGCCCCTGCTTTGTTGTGTTAAATTACACTAAATAATGGATGAGCGTTAACTTCCCAAACCTAAATAAAAGAACGACTAAGTGTTGGGACGCTGCTAAGGTGGTCGTCCTTGGCCCTCTAGTCTTAGTGTTTATTTTGACAGTGTTTTCAAATCGACACGCAGATGTCAGGTCTGGCTTCTTTCAGTTGAGACTTAAAGCCCAGGTAAAGGCCTATCTTCCCACTAAAGATCTAGAAAGGGTGATCCATGCCCCCATAACCTCTCAACTTGACTACTGTGATTCTTTGTATGTGGGCTTAGACCAGTATTGCACTCAACGCCTGCAGCTAGTCCAAAATGCTGCTGCATAAACAAAGTGCCGGACCTCTCATCTCAAAAGGAATCAAGATTAAGATTAAGATGCATTTATTAGTCCCAAACACATGCACAGACATGCAAAGGCACACTCATGCAGGTAGGGAAATTTAATCTCTGCTTTTGACCCATCTGGTGCAGGACACACAGAGCAGTGAGCGACCATGTACGGCGCTCGGGGAGCAGATGTTGGGGGAGTAAGGTGCCTTGCTCAGGGGCACTAGACAGGGTAGGGAGACTCTTGGATTTTTGAGATCAATCCAGGTTCGTCTTTTGTTGTCTCTCCGTGGAGTCGAACCAGAGACGAACCAGAGACCTTTTCTGCCCATAGTCCAAGTTTCTGCCACTTAGACGGCCGCCTCTAGATCAAGATGAACTGGTAAAGCTAAAGAGAAACTCTGGCCTCTCAGGTGTATGTATTCAGGAGAATATGGAAGCAGAGGACGATCAGGATGTAACATGACAATGAGCTTGAGACGACAACAGGAAACAAGGAAACATGCAGAATATAAATTAAGGCTGGGATTTGACAATCTTCATGGCTCATTAACTGGACAGGATGTTGGCTCAGTTTTTAAGCAGCCATTAAGTCATCCACTCTGTATACCCTGTACAGGTCTGGCAGAGAAAACCTTTTCAATCAACTCTTGAAGCTAACATCAGCTTCTTTGGCTAGAAAGCTAGATTTGATACAATCTGTCTGAATATAAAAAGTCATTTTTTGTGCCTCTGTTTAAAATAGGGATTATTATAAACAATTTAGAGTTGAATCTGGCACTGTTACTACTGTAAACAAGCTTGACAGGCATCTGCTCTCTAAATCTTTTTTGGGGATTACCTTTTCAGAATGTGGCTGCCTTTTTTTCCTAATATTGTCTTTGCCTTTTTGCTGACACATCCAGAGAAATATTATGCATACTGTGTTCCAGCGCATTTAGTGACAAATTTCTATTCATGCATCCATCCCTTATCCTTCGCCAATAAGAGAGGACTGATCCAATCCCAGCTGACATCGGGCTACACCCTGGACAGCTTGACAGTCGGTCACACGGCTGCCATATTAACAACATTTCATGCTCACACTCACACCTACAGGCGAATTACAGTCGTCCACAAACCTGCATGTCTTTAGACTGTGGGAGGAGGAAACCAGTAAAAATCCAAACACAAATATTTATGAAGTTAGAAATTTAGAATTCAGATCAATCAGAAATCATATAAGGGACTTTAACCTGAATCAACAAATACAGAACAATAATATCAGATTCATGATTGTTATTCATATCTATTTTGCTATCATACCCTTCTTCTTCTGAAAAATATTGATTGCTTGTTTCTGCCTCACGGACAGAAACTGTAACTGTAAAATGATTGAATGAGTGAATGGTTATGAGTCAGTCAGACATATTAGACCGTAGACTACAGTCAGTGAAACTATGAGATAGTAGATCTAGATGTGTGTATTTTCTCTGTGGTGAAGGTATGTGGGAAGATGCTTCAAGCTGCGCTCTGGATACAGCAGAATGCTTTGATGAATATGCAAACTCAGTGTGTGTGTTTGTTTACAAGTGTGCATATGTGGCTATCATTTGTGTGTGTGTGTGTGTGTGTGTGTGTGTGTGTGTGTTTGTGTGTGTGTGGACCTGAGCCATCTCATTTCTCCCTCAGTGCCTCCTGACTAAGCCGTCATGCACTCTGTCACATTCAGCCCAAAGCAGTGTGTCCGTCTCTTTCATCTCATTCTCTCTCTCAATCCCTCATTTCCTTCCTCTCTCGCCCCTTCCCCTCTCCTCCCTGCTACTTTTCTGTCTCTCATCCAAAACCTCTCCCTCTCTCTCTGTCCAGGGAATCCAGGGGCCCCCGGGGCCGCCCGGACTGATCGGCCAAGATGGTCCCAAGGTCTGTTCGTTCAACGTTATAATTAGTTATTATGCTAATGGTCTGCTTCTCCCTAACCGCTCGGCTATTCTCGGCCTGTTCTGATGTTGTACCCTCCCTGTTCTCTTGATGTTCCCGTGGAGAAAACTGCAGAGCGGGAGTCGGCTTGTTTGGAGTAAAATTGTAGGTGTTTCTAAACATGTGATAAATGCCACTCTGCCAAGGACACATCATATTGGGACTGCTGGTGTCTGTATGCATGTATTTCTCTCCTTCAGAGAATTAGTTGACCTCTCTTATCTTTTCAGACTTTTATGCAAACTGAGGTTTTGTTAATTAAGAAGACTAGTAACAGATTGAAGAGCTCTTCCACTGATTTGTTAATGCACGTCTGTACAGTTGCATGATTTGCATGATCACTTTAATCAATTCTGGTAAATCAAAGCACTAGTGACTGTGATATTGGGACTTTAAAAAGCGGAAAATTGATTTTAAACTCACCTTTATGGGTAGAATCAGTGAAGAGCCCAAAGGCTTCTGCTTTTGTCTTCTCAAAAAGACTAGCACAAGGGGCACAGGGACATATTCCTCTTTCTCTGACCTTGGATTGCTCATCTCCTGTCTCTTTGCAATTTGTATACTCGGCACAGCACGCACAGAACAAAGATGGAAAGAGAGGCAGGGGTGGAAGATCAGAGTTTTATATATAAAGAAGTGAAAATGGGCTCTTTGATGCCGAGCTGACATCCAGGACCAGCCTGTTTTTAAGAGGACAATGTTAGATTTGATTTTTCCATCAGACACCCCTTACAAATCAAATAACACGAAACATCACTAAACACTGCTTCTTATAAACATGATTAGTGAATTCATTTTTTCAATTGTATATTTATCATTTAGGAAAATGTTCTACTTAAACATCTGTTGTTTCCTCACCTGCTTTTACACCTGTGTATCAGCTCCCTCTCAGCTCATTAACATCCCACAGAGGTCTGAAGGACGTGTGTTCCATCCGTAGCCGCTAATTGCAGATGGAACCCACATCATGTTAAAAGCACTGTTACACACACAGTGATCCGATTGCTGTTTCACTTAAGTTATAACTAACAAATACCAAGATGCGGTAAAGCAAACACACAAACCTCTGTGTTTCTGTGCACGTATAATTTGTAACCCGAAGCGCAGAGTTCACAGTTCTCGCAAAAACACCGGCGAGCAGGAGGGGAACAAGTCAGAGAAATAAATAAATAAGACTGTTTCTCAATCCAGATACTTTCTCACCCTTAGTACACTTACACGTAGTACATTATGTATATACTTGGTTAGGACGCAAAGGTCGACAGGGTATTTAGCAAAAGAAAAACAACACTTTCAGTATCATTTTCACAGGATAATGGTCCCATAATAATTAAAAAAATATTTATTTTCCCCTTAATCATATCATGTACTAGGTAGAAGAAACAACACTTCCCATGACGTTTGAACGTAGAAATAATCTTGATCATCACAGTTGGGATGCTGTGATGCACTGCTCGGCTCTTATTAAATATTTCACCGCCACATCTCAGATTTATATTTTTTTACGGTTATACAAAAGCAAACTACGCCATCTACAATATTATGTATGCTGAAAAAGGATTTGTTTTATCCTTCTGTGAAAATGACAGTACATATAAACCTGTTTTTCTCTGTCCTCACGATAACACAATATTTTGGATGAGAATTAGAAGGAGTAAAGTCGCCAGGGAGAGAAGGCTGAGACGTGCTGCGCGCTCTCCTCTCAACTCTCCACCATATAGGCTCTAAAAACATTTCACTAAACATTCAAACAGAACTACACAGTGGTGAGTTCTCTATACAGTGGACTACATAGTGATTAGTGAGTGATTTCGTACACAGCAAATTTTGGTGTGTGTTTATGTCGGCCCCTTGTTTCACATGATGTGGAACTTATGCTTCCACTGGAGCGGTTGATGCCTCCTTGGCTGACCATCATTTTCTCCAGTTCCTCCCCGCTGCATAACCAAGATGTTTGAGCATTACGAGCAAACCATCCTGGGACTAATAGTGTTCAGCATGTTGCAAAATTATTTTAACACTTTGGTATTGCTACCTTTACTTAATTAAAAAAAGCACATTCCCCTTGGTTGCACCGATGTCATCGTAGCCTACCACACACTTTTATTGTGTAATATCTACTTATTAATGTATACTATCTTACTTATTAAAAAACTGTCTCATGCTCTGGGAATGTGGCATGTCTGGTCTTTGGTCCCCTTTTGCCTGTTTAAGGGATGAGACAAATAAAGTGACTGGCTGAGAGATAATGATTACACAACACACAGTCTGATTTATATTCCTCTGCACGTCACATCTTTGTGCATGGCAACCGGCACCTATATGAATGCAAATAGCAGCTACTCTCTGATGTGTCCTCAGTGACCTGTCTGCTGGTCTCTATGATTGCTGAATACAGCCCCAAGACTTGTTAAAGATTAGATTGAGGAAGGCATTCTGTAAAGAGGGGCCTCTCACGGTCATCTCCAGACAAATGAATTTTGTGTGTGTGTGTGTGTGTGTGCGTGATTTATTTAGGGAGAGTGTGGAGATCCAGGAGTCGCTGGTTCTTTCGGTCCTGCAGGCCAGAAGGTGAGTGCAGCAGCCCATTATCCAGCATATTCTGTTGTTTCCTTTAACCCCTGTCCTCACTTCACCTCCCTCTCTTTTGTCTGTGCTTTCTACTTTTCCTCCTCCGTCCACCCTTCTGACTCGCTGTCTTTTATTTATTCACACAGAGATTCAAAGCCTACTGCTATAATGTCTGGTTTTCAAGTGCATTCTTGATGTAAAAGTCATTATTGATGATATTCTCTCATAAGTTTCTGGGGAAAGCAGAACTAATGTACACCTGCCAGTAAAAATAATTCTTGCCATTTACTGCAGTATCAAAAAAGACCTAATTCATGATTGTGATGAGTGTAAAATTACAGTAAAAACTGAAATGTATTTATTCTTTACTCTTATAAAAGTAAGAAACAAAAATCCAGTAAGACAACAGTAAAATGGCTTATGTTGCAAAATCAAAACAACCTCAGGTAGAAAGCTATGGCAGATTATTCAAATCAATGTAATCTTTGTAATAATTAACCACTAAAAATTATGGCATGACCGTCAGAGGCTGCTCTTTATGTAAATAACAATTAATCATTTGTCGCCCAGTGGAAGCCAAAGGACGTGGATCCATTAAGCAATGGTCTGCTATTTATTTAACCAATATGTTGCGCCACAGGGCTCCTTCATGGTGCATTACAGTGTGGATAAGGGAACCACCCATATACAGTGCACACTACATTATGATGTGGAAGCAACACAATAAGATGCTGCGAAGCCCTAAACACACGCTTAAAAATTTAAATAAACAAGACAATGGGAGCAGGTAAATCTGTATAGATCCTCACAAAGATAAACCTTCACATTAAATTAATCTTAAAAACTCCTAATACAGTGCAGGAACCACAAAAGTCATCTTTTATTCATAAATATTCATCTCAATCTTGCAATAAGTGCAACACTTTCATCTTCGCTCCCCTTTTTTCATGAATTGAAAGTAAAAGATGTAAGATTTCCTCAATGCAAACGAAAGGCTTTTTCTCTCAAATCTTGCTCTTCACGTTGTTGTTGGCCATGGACTGGTCACAGCAAAATGCCACTCAAAAAATGTGAAGTTTATCTTGAATAAGGACTTTTATTAGGACACAGCTCCTGAGTGTTTGTGCAGAAATCCTGTGGTTGTGCAAACAGCTGCCTGAGTGGCTCATCTCAGACAATCGCTCTGATGTTGACGCAGAATATGGCCGTCATGGGCTGGCAGGGTTACACGTGGTTTGCTGTTGTGAGGCCGGTTGTATGTACTGCCAAATTCTCAGAAATCAGTTGGAGGCGGCTAATGGCAGAGAAATCAACGTTCAGTTCATGGGCAGCAGCTCTATTCCTGCCAATTGCGAGCTCCCTCAACACTTGTGGCATGTGTGGCATTGTGTTGCATGAAAGAACTGCACATTTTAGAGTGGCCTTTCATTGGACCAGTTCAAGGCCCACCTGTGCAATAATAATGCTTGATGTGATATACTTGATGTGCCTCACCGACTAGGTGGCTGGATTATTCTAGCAAAGGTGAAGTGCTCATGAAAAACGTGATTTAGTAGTTTCCTTCACTTGCCAATTGCATTTTACACTATGTGCACTATTTATTCCCCAGTTTTAGCGAATCTGCTTTGAGTACTCCTGTGAGTTTGAG
Organism: Platichthys flesus; assembly: GCF_949316205.1. Classification (NCBI taxonomy): domain Eukaryota; kingdom Metazoa; phylum Chordata; class Actinopteri; order Pleuronectiformes; family Pleuronectidae; genus Platichthys; species Platichthys flesus. Next base: position 17,092,057 of record NC_084965.1, read on the forward strand.
AGAATTCAACATAGTGGTAGGATTAAAAGGGGCTCTACTAATTCCCCCCCAAAGGGATCAGGGTGCGATCCGGGTGACAGCTTCCGCCTTTTCTTTTTTTCTGAACCAACCCAATTCTCAGTCTCTTCACTTGCATCCTTTTTATTTCACCAGCCTGCAGTTGAAATCCTGCTGATGTGTGACAGCTACACTGTTAATGCCACTTGTTTGTTAATTGACACGTTTCTCTGCAATTACGCCCATAAATGTCAACCATTGTGATGTTAAATAGACTCGGAGTTGCCTCTGTTCTGTCACTTAATTACAGGTAATTGGTTAGATGACGGTGTCATCCTTCAAAGCAGATCTTGCTATAGTTTTTTTTCTGGAAATCAGGATTTAAATGGAGGAAAATTTGCACTCAAGCATCTTTATAATATTTATTTAATATTTACTTAACCTTGACTTTTTTTTTCTTCCACTTCAACAGTTTGGGAATTTATTGCCGTCGACCCAATTGCTTGTCACGCATCATAGACTGTAAAGATTGATGGGGCATCTCCACTTTCCAGATATGAAGCAAAAATCTCCCTAAAAAAGTCTGTGCAGTAGTGATCGGGGGATGGAGCTGCGAAAAAAAATCATCAGTCTCGGCTATCTATCACAGCTTTTCACCCCTTTCAATTGGATCAAATAACTAATTATAATCAAATTGACCTGTGAGACAAAAATGATCAGTCGTGTACTTTCTAATTTGGTCCATGTCCCATCTATTACAATGGAGGCGGTAGGTTTTAGAACCTATACAATTGGCAATTGAGACGGTTTGGCTTCACTTTTGGGGAGCAGTCATGTCGCCCATCTTTATATACAGTCTAGGTCACACACAAACTTTGACATTTTAAAACATGTTTTAGTATTTATTCATTATGCAGCGCTTGTTATCTGTTATCAAATCTAAACATAAAAATGATGGTTACTATGGTTTTCCATAGCACTTTTAACGCTGACTCCCAAAGATCAACAACCTTTGCCCTTTCCAGGGCTCGATGGGTGAGACTGGTTTTCCAGGGCTGCCAGGTGGCATGGGGCTGCCGGGGTTCAAAGGTCACAAGGTCAGGAAACCAATAAGGAATCAATCAAATAAAAAGACATGACTCGCCTCATTTTGTTTTCACTAAACGACGTCCACATTTGGACATGAAGGCGCCACCTCATGAATGATTAATGACGTTAGCTGTGAGGAGCTTACATAATTTACATGTTGTACTGCAGAAGTGTTGACAGCTTAACATTATACATACTTGTTAATGCATTATTTATTTTTCGGCTCAGATGACATGATTAATTTTAATGATGCTGAAGGTCGTCCTTCACACATCAAAAGCAGTTCGCCCTCAAACAAATACAGTACAAACAATCCTAATCCGGAACAGTCGCTCTAACGTGCCTTGTTTGTTTTCTGTACAGTATTATGTAAATAGAATACTGATGCTATTTTTCTAGTATTAACTCCTCAAACAGCAAATTATTTTATTAAGACATCAAACTGTCGGTTTTTCAGAGGGAAACGTTCTAATGTTCTGTGTTGTATTTCTAGGGGGAGAGAGGAGAGGCTGGCTCTAAAGGAAACCAGGTATTTGTGTCACACAACTCCTGCATTCAAATGTAAAACTTTATTGAGCATGTTTTAATGTTTCTGACTGTATCTTTTCTGGTGAAGCGGAACAGGAACACAATTTTATTACAAAATTGGACTCATCGGTATTGTCAAACCACTTTGCAATAACACCTGGGATTTCTAATTTACTTTATCATATTATATTAGAAAATATTCATTCAGTATTGATCATTTAAGATAAATGTTTGGGACTGACTCGCCGGTTTCAGGATGGATGGAAATTGTTCAGAATGAATCCCAGGGGTGATTCTAGACAATTTAAGTGGACCATACTTGAAACTGACTAAATCTGATTACACAAGGTTTTTGATTAAAGAGGATCTGTTTTAATTAATGTGATTATAGGATTGTAATGTGCTGATCTTAGTCAGGAGGTCCCTTGTGGCTGGTGCGACAACAATCTGCTCTAAGATTGCAGCCTTTCCTCATTACGGGAGCTCTGAAAGTCTAAAAGTGTCATGTTGCACTGATTTGCATCAGCCACTCTACTTCGAGCATTGTGAACACAGCATCAATCACAAAGTGAACAATCACAGCATGTGATGAATGCAGAGCAGAGAGAGGGGAGCAGTGTGTTACAGTGCTGCAGGATGCAGTGGGAAAAGCCACACACAAGATAAAAAGTCAGGTTTGTTAAAGGTCACTGTTAGCCATTTCCTATTCCCTCTCTCCCTGGGTTTCTCTTATTGGCTGCTAGTGGTAATCATGACCTTTTCTACTGCTCACACACTCACAGAATAAAGATATGGACCAGCAGACAGTGGCACACACACATAACTACATTGACACACTGTTGCTGCACATATTCACTCTCATCCTTGCACATGCACGCACACACACACACACACACACACACACACACACACACACACATGAAACCATAAAACCCGGCTTAACCCCTAAACAGCCGAAAGAAAAAGACCAGTCAAGATGTCCTCACTTTCCAAAAATGTCCTCACTCTGTAGGGTCTATAGTTAAAATGGTCCTCACAAAGAGATATAAGTAAAAGAACACACACACACACACATATACACACATACACACACACAAACACACACACACACACACACACACACACACACACACACACACACACACACACACACACACACACACACACACACACACACACATTGTGTATGGAAGCTTATTCACACAAACCTTCAGTTAATCATGATGTATGTCTTTGCAGGGGGAGAGAAGCAGAGATGGAGAACCTGGGCCTCCTGGTGTGCCTGTAAGTGTAGAGTTGTTTTACTTCCACTGGGTGGCAGCGAAGTTTATGAGATTGGTTGAGCAGAGACACTGGTTTAAATGTGTGTTTGTGGTCACAAATGTTCCCTCAAGGGCATAAGAAGTAAAGCTAAAATTACTCTGAAATACTATAAAAAATACTTTTCTCTGCATAATTACAAATTGACTTCAAATTTTAAAAAGACTTACAGTTAATATGGACTTTCATAATACCCTTTGTGGGCCATACTAAACTAAGCTCTCTAAGGAGATGTCTGAATCTGCTTCTCTTTGACAAAGGATCTGATGTCAGATGGTAGTGATGATGATGTTACTCACATTCGGTTGTACAGGATCGGGTCAGTAGGTCTTGAGCGGAGCTTTGCACTTGCTTTGCTAACAGCAGAATGCGGCCTCATACTCAGATTCATGAATAGAAAACTTGAGCAGAGGGAGACTGTTGTACTGAACTTTGAGCTTTTTGTTGTTTGGCAAATTAATTATTTTAATATTTGGTTGGACATGCACATGTCCTGAGGCATCTCCCAAAATGCCATTAAAAATAAAATAGCCCAGGATTTTATTTCTGCACAGTGCTGGCACACAATGTTCAACTTTGTCTGTTGCTAGCAGTGACACAGCAGCAACAAGGCTCTCCACAAATTCTCCTTCTGAATGAGGTTTCAACTTCTCAGCTATTAGCTCTCTCTCCACAAAACTTGCCTGTGTAACACTGTCTGTGTCAGAATGCGATTATGTGGAAGCTGGTTATTGGGAACCGAAACTCCACCAAAGAGCATTAACTTCATTCAATGCATTTGTCCTTGCAGCTCATCCAGTTCAGCCGCTGTATTTTCCGTTTTTCAGCACTGTGACCACATCCCTGCAAACCAGGCACAGTGTCATGACTGGTATTTTACTTTACTCATTAGTTTCTCGTGGCATATTCCGCAGCTACTTTTCTTTTCTCGACACTCACCGTTACGATCGTAAGTAAGGACACTTTAAACCTACATGCATAGCGGACGTTATGGAATAAATTACAAAGATGATAATAATATGAAACATTATTTTGGTCAGAAATCCTCTCATGAAAGTCACACATAAACACTTCAACACAAAATATATATAAGTAGCTGAAATTATTTGACAAAAGTCTGAAACTGAATTTACAATGTACTGCACCGGATTGAAATTCACCAGCATGTAGAAAGATAAAAAATGCAATAAAAGGCCAAACAAAATGTGAAGTGAACAGCTGTACAGAGCAAAAGAAATAAAAGCAGATTACAGAAGAGACAACATGAAAACAAAATTGAAAGAACAAAATGATTCAAGCGCCATAGAATAATACAAAATCATAAAATCAAATAAAATGTAGTCTGCAAAACAAAACTTTCGGAATCAATGAGGTAAGAGACTTGGCTACTCTGTTTGGGAACGTTGTTCTACAATCTCAGGCCCCTCATTTTGAAACCCCTACCTGTGTTAGATTCAACCCCAGACCAATAAGAGGACTGTGGGGGTCACAGTTCAGATTCTTGACAATGGTGAGATGCCAAGTCGGTGCAGGTTGAATTACAGTCAACTGAAAATCAATGGTCACTTTGCAGTCGGGCAAATTTTAAGCAGTCTGTGCTGGCAAACTGTTCTGATGCAGTGAAGGCAAGACGGTGTGTTAGAGAGAGTGCGGCCACACCATCAATTAAAACAAGTGACATTCTGCAGCAAAACTGATTCATTTCAGTGGTATCACCATGACAAGTGGATTTGCTCAGAGGCTAGGAAAATCCATGCAAAGCCGTTGCCTCTAGTTTCACTCGGACACACTCATTTACATTGTTAACTAATTCCAAAGTCATTGCGATGAGTTTTTGTATGATTGTGTCATATTTGTTGTGCTTCCTCATCTACATTTTTAGTAGTGTGTGTACTGGTCTTCTCCAAAGAGACATGGGCATTGGAAAGTTAACACATAGACAGATGCAAATGTTTCAGCTAATGAGCTTATTCTAGCTGATTTGAATGGATACTTTTCTAAGCTTGGAGAGCTCTTATGACAATATTAGACCTTTTCAGCAGAAGACATTAAGACCAGTTACTGCACTAACGATGACTTTGCTCTGTTTGAGTGTCCCAGTAAACCATGTGAAAGTGTCTTCTGTGAAAAATTGTCTGATGAGGACTAGCCTGTTCCCAGCTGATTAGCAGATAAAATGATCTGTCTCTGTCAATATACAAATACAAATGGAGTATATATATATTTAATGATATATTTACTTACGCTAACGCTAAGGCTAAGATGCAATTCCATCTGATATAATTTTTCAATCTGAGCAATGAGGAATGATCTGATGTTGGCAACAAGATGAAATGAGGTTTCATAAGGTGAAAGAAGCAGAACAGCACGACTGATTTAACATGTTTATCTATACTGAGATTATCATCAATATTTGTTAATGAACAAAAATAGTGATATAAAGTGCTGTGCTATCTGCAGCAATTTTAAGCCTTCAAGCCTCGTATTCTTAATTGATACATTTTGGAGACGACAGCAAATGAATAGAATCGTTCAGTGAGTATCAATTACTGAGGCATCGATCTCTATAGTAGAAAGAAATCCATCAGAGGCGTGTGTGTATCTGTGTGTGTGTGTGTTTGTGTGCATGCGCAGCAGGATCTATATTGCAGATTTGTGTTTTTTGCCTGTGCCACTTGAGACAGTTAAAACGATTGTATTTCTCAGTGTGCAGCTTAACGTGCACACAGTGTAGCCCAACTTCCATGTGACACGCCCTCAAGGCTAAAAGCATCAGCCTTGAATCACAAGTGTGTCACCCCCAGAAATGAATATGACATATTTTTGCCTTCAGACACACTGCACTGCAGGAGAAGAGAGGGTGTGCTCTGTTTCAGTTATTTCCTTTCTCACTTCCACCCGTCCACCAAGTAATGTGGCATTAAGATTTAGGGCAGAAAGCAAGGCTCTTCTGCACAGTGATTAGCAAAGCCCAGGCGTAATAAATTAGACGTTTTGGGTTTAGGGCGTCCAGGAATAAAAGTATACTAATTACACAATGATAGGTCCCCTATTGCCTTTTTCTTGTGACTATTCAAAGGTAACACAACACGAAGGAAGCGAGTAAAGAATGGAAGGAAAGTGAATGAGGTGTGGACGCAGAGTTGAACAGAGGAGGAATTTTTCTTTTTTTTTAGAGCATCCTAAAATTCACATCAATCCTAGATAGCATGACCCTTGACCCTTACTCCACCTTCACCGCATCTTCTATACAACCTCACACTCTGTAGTGAACGCTGGTAACTGGTTAGTGTTAAACATAATAAAAGATGTGTGTCCATGGGGGTTTATGTGGGTCAACACTGTAGAAGTGTCTCTGAAACTCAAGGTTACTGGTCACCGTTGGAATATAAATATCTATTATGATGTGATAACTCATAGTGTTACGATTCTGATTGGTGTTTAGAAATAATCATGACGCAAGCCAATGATGTTGTTATTCTTTCAAATGAAAAATGTTGACTGTAAGATTGAAACGGGAAATGAACGCTCATTTCCTGTTAACCCATCCGTCTCCCTGCAGAGACTGTGTTGCTTTATAATGACTTCACCATCGTGAAACACAACAGAGGGTTTGTCACACAAACCCAACTTTACAGGTGCTCATAAATAAATACCTGACAGCTGATTGGATGCACCAGCCGTCCTAACTATGTATCACAGTTGCCAAAACCGGGGGGTATACGAACAAAAACATCATGTAAAAACACAGAATTTCTAGCATAGGCTGTAAATAAAAATGACCCCACAAAAAGTGAATCCAAAGCACCTTGATCTCCCCCTAGTGGCTGGTAGTAAATGGATCATAAACCTTCAATTCAATTTGCTTCAATTTAATTCAATTTTACTTTTGACTTGACTTTTACTTCACAGCATACATTATCTGAAGTTTTAGACCTAGCAAAATTATACTTTGACTGAATGATAATTGTAGGTTGTTCTTATCACATGGATGCATCACAAAGTGTTTACTTTTCTTTTAAGTTTGGTTTTAATAAAATATCTGATGCTTTGAAAACGAGAGTTAGGGACTTGATTGAGAAAGGTTCAGTGTTATTGTTATCGGGGCCTCGCTATTGTGGCCCCAATCCACGACAACACATTGTGACCTCCTCCCGGCTTTACGTCATCGTTTCTACAGCAGCTTGACGGTGCTACAGATGTAAGCATTTGTCTTTTTGAGAGTGTGGTTTCCTTCTGTCAGGTGTGGGATTGACCAACTGAAACTGGAAGGCCCAGATGAACTGTGGTTAAGACAAAGGATATTATCACTAAAAAAGAAACAGGCAGACATCAGTGCTGTTTGTAATCACTGCGGATCCTGTAGAGCATTAGACTGTGATTTTCTCATGTTGCCATCACCAAGGCATGACAGTTTAATTTATTTTCCTGTGTGAGGTTGTTGCAAGTGTTGAAATTCTTATTCAAGTCCCGATAGCTCTTAAAAGTTCAATTGTAGATAAATAAGGAGTCTTTCATCCTTGAAATTAGTGCGAGTGTTGTTTCCATCGAGTCATCTGCACAAAGTTACCTTTGAAATTTAGGTAGGTGGCAGGAGCATGGTTTTTAAATTGAATTAATACATACATTTATGTGAATTAATGAAGAATAGATAAATAGGGACCTGTCCCCAGGGTTTGAATGCACACTTTACATGTAAATACATCACTGGAGAAGGCTAGCTGGAAGAAGCAGTGTTTATGTTCTCTGATATGATATATATATTTTGGGGATTTAGCTTCCTAACAGCAGACCAAGCTACTTCTTTCATACATGATGGAGATGGCTGAAATCAGTCACCTCATGGGGGAAATGAGGAAGGATTTTAAGGGAAACAGAGCACATCATGAGCCTCAGATTCATTTCCTGGTTCTTCATTTTAAACAAAAGCCTCACAGAAATGGTGTTACCACTGCAGGAAGTTATTTATGGACCACTATCTGCATTTTTCATCACAAAAGAACAAGTTGTACGTAAGACAAAAACTTTAGATAATGCATTACAATAACCGATCCAAAATGATTGGTAAGCCGTCAGCTTTGTCAGGAAAGAGAACACTCCTGCATCTGCCACGCAGAGCAGCGAGCACATCTTCTCCGACATACTGTCTCAGGCTTTGATATGGAAGCAGAAGTTTCTAACTGCCTCTCTCCATTTCTCCCTCTTCTCCTCCCTCCCCACCCTTTTTGCTCTCTTTTCTTTCTTCCATCAGGGCGAAGTGGGACCCAGGGGATGGAAAGGAGAGGTTTGTCGAATTAGACTTTGCGGTATTAGATATAATCCATTCTGTCTTATTCTTCACCGCAGCGAGAAGCCCTGTCAAGCCTGCACGGCTGCTATAGAAGACTAACAGAGCCAATACCTCCAGGCTGGTGGAAATCTGGCCCCCCGGGCAAAAATATACATCACAAAAGCACTCCTTTCTAAAGGCGCACACATCTTAAATATCAAGCACTGTACGGTCTGCAGAATCACAAGTTATGTGGCCTCTCTCCGTTGTGCCAGTGCTGTACAATTTGGAAGATATAATTGAATATCGTCTGTGTTATGCTTTTTGATCACTAATATAAACTATTGAAGTAGAAAACATTAGCATGGTGTATATATACATGTATAAACTGCCATACTCTAATAAGTCCTGCTTCTGTTCTTGCACAGATCAGTTTCACCACAGTGGTGTGTACCAGCGATGTACCATTTTGAAATTCTTCTAGAATATAACTCTATTCAAACAATGGTTCCTTGATTTCAGACAGAGCTCGACAAAACCAGGCTTCTCTTTTCTATCTAGAGGATGTTGCTTTTGTGAGTCGAGGATGACAACTGTCCATGGCAGATATCATCAGTTGTAGCTGATATTATCAACCAAGCTATCAGCTCACTAATTATCCCTCCGCGAGCTGTCTCCGGCTGACTTGTAGTGTTTCAAGCCGACTTGTTTACAAATCAGAGCGACGCTAAAGGGTCTTAAAAGAGACTGAAACTGCATATCCAAGGCAAACAACATCCTCACCGGCTGAGCCATGTGATCCAGTTTAGGGCTAGTCAGTTATTCTATTAGAAAGACTTAAGAGCAGACTGTTATTTTGGTTTGACATAACCCTTTATAGTGTTTATCGCTTGCACACAGATCCACCACAACATTAAAAGTGGGTTCAAATGTTTTGCTTGCTTAAGCACGCTCATGTTGACATCTAGTTTATTTTAATTTGACAAGAGACAAAGGTTTTTGGATGAGGGATAACTCTCTGATCTTGTCTGGGTTACATTTCCCTAAATTCTCCAAATCCATTAAGAGCAGGACAGAGCTCATAAGCCTCCTAAACTCTTTGATACTCCATATTTTTTACATAACATGTAGGCACTAATGCAACTAAATAAATGTATGTAATCTAGTTAGTTAATGGACTGCAACTTAGTTTTGGTGCTACAGAAATAGTTAACTATTTGTAACTAATTACCTAGACACGCTAATGATTGCAGATAATGTTAGGGAAGCTTATGGAATAACTCACTGTTTATTTCAGTGCTTGTGCTTTTGCTCTTTTATTGTTTGGACAATATTTAGGGGCGGCACTTAGCGAACAATCAATTAATCTACAGCATAATTTGGTAAATTACTGCAAACAGCATCAGGCCCCAGTTTCTTTTCCCTGTGATTTTAGATTCTCTGTTTCTCCTGCTTTTTCAGAAAGGTGTGACAGGTGACACGGGCCCGAGGGGTCCCGAAGCAAAGAAAGGTGACATGGGCCACATGGGTACTGTTGGTCCCAGGGGATTTACGGGCCAGGATGGGTTGCCAGGCCAACCGGGCCAGCCAGGATATCCAGGGAAACCTGTGAGTGTACCAATAATTGGGCTGAAAGATACAATCAGTGATTTCCTGTCTGGAATAGGGGAGGTATGTTTGGGAGTAATGGGGTGCAACGATCAGTGTTTGTGGGCTGCTGAATGTGAAGACAAAGAGTGGAGCGCTGACATCCTGTAAATCTGCAGGCATAGTCAATCACAGGATGAGTCCGCTTTCCTAGTCCCTGAGTGGGTTCAGCTAAAGAAAGGTGTAATTGTGTGTTGCAGGGCAAACCTCCGTCAGATGAATATCTTCTAAAGCTCCTCACTGATGTTCTGCGAAGTAAGTGTCTGTTTTTTTGTCGACCAGAAGTTGTCTCAAATTGAAAGCTGCCCATTTCACATAATTCCTTTGATTCCTTTGATTCTCATTAATTACAACAAACTGGGGTTAGCAGGTTAATCTGCTCTTTCGTGGAGTGGCACTAACTTAAATAACACAAAACATATCGGATGGTTTTCATTATTTAGCAATATTGACATGAACGTAAATAACCAAACACTCCCTAACTGTATAAATGCCTTTGCCATGTTTACCCTCTATCTAAAAGCAACTCAAGCATGAGATGCCTCCTATGTAGCTTCTACGCCTCCCTGACTCGTTAACTTACATATTAGCTCCTAACAACAGAGACTAACAGAGATGCAAGAGATGTCAACGTGAAGGAATCCAATCCACCAAATGGATACTTCTTGCTCTCTTCAACATTGATTCTTTCTTTTGCAACCTCAAGTTTGGAGGAAATAATGTTTAAAAGGTAGAATTAATATGTTAGTATCGTTGGGGGATTGGCTACGCGTTCCAATGTAGTGGTACCTAGCAGTAGAAACCCTGAGAATGTTGTAAACCTGTATATGTCCGGAGTCTGAAATGATAAATTCAATTGAATAACACTAATAGTACTTTCTGGCTTTGCCCTACAGATCAACTCCCAGCACTGCTCCAGACCTTGGCCCCCCCAGCAAGGTGTGAACCCTGCCAGAACATCAAGGGACCCCCGGGCGAGCCAGGAGCACCAGGTACCAAAGGCTCCATGGGAACTCCAGGCTACCCTGGCAGAAGCGGCTCTCCAGGCTATCCAGGGCCAACTGGACTTCAGGGTCCTGCAGGCATCAAAGGTTATATGACCCATAATGTATAAATGTGTTAAGGACCTCGTCAACACCATGTGAAAGTGCAAGCTCTCTTTAGGCAATGCTTCCTTACAGACGGCGTCTGATTCACTGTCTGAAACTGGGACAACAATCTCTCTTTACCCCAAAGAAAACAAAAGCAGCACATCTCCATGAACAAGAGTGCAGGGGAGAATTTACTGTTTCTTTTATCAACTATTAAAATCAAAACAGTGTCAACGCCTAACAAATTGGATGCGTTGATGTTCACTGTTGCCCATAAAACAAGATCATTAAACAAGTGAACATCAGTGAACGCCAGCAGAGCAAAATACAACAAATACCGAATGCATCCCAATAAGCTGTCTGTGATTTATCATCACTTCAAGACAGGGAATGGCTAATCAGCTGTGAAAGATGCCAAACTGTACCACTCTGCTCCTGTGGACTATTTCAGTTTGCTGGTATAGGAGAGGAGCAACACCAGAGGTGTGATGTTTGCTTAGAAACAGTGAGGGAACAGAATGAAGGCTGAATGCAGTGAACAAAGGGATTTAATGTCCTGAATGACATTTTATTCACAAAGCATCTTAAAAAAGTAATTGCACTCATGTCATTTGAAGATGCACTTGTCTCTATTGCTCAGAGAAAGGCAGGTTTTACTTGTTAAAAACAGCTGCATAATGCCTTCTATTGATCTGGCACTGTTTTGTTATGTCACACAAGTACAATTCTAGATCACTGGAGTACGTCTTTAAAGCTGTTTCAGAAATGAACTCTGGAAAATGTCCTCACAATGGGGTCAGGACTTTTTGGTTTTGGATGTTTGCCTTTCACATCTGAAGAGGGCAGTAGGAAAATCTCCGGTTACATGAGTTTTAAGGCGAGGAGTTGCGCAGTATTCCACAGTCCGTCGCAGAGATTGTGGGTTTTTGTTTACAGCGCATCAACACCGGCGTCACGAAAAGCGCTTGAATTGTTTATGAGGCCTTTTTTCTCTTCTCTCTTTGTTTGTTTTTCTTGTTTTGCATTAATCGCATATCATCAGCAATGCACCCACATGGAGTTTCTAATAGGGGGCTGGCAGGAGAAACGCTGCAGAATAAGCACTGCAAATGACTCGGACGTGTGTGTTCCCACATACAGCCCCTGCTGATTATTTCAGGAGATTATGTGAGGTTCAAGTGCATGCTTGAAAGAAGCTTCACTTTTATTTTAGTTATCTTCGTTCACATAGAGATCAGAAGGATAAAAATGATGAATTGAAGCCAAGGTTGGCCTAAGGTTCGTTCTCGTTTTCTCTGTGAATTATGTGTCTACAAAGTTTCACTTGGGGGTATGAACATTGCGTGTCCTGTAATCGATGGGAATTTTGCAGACTCAGGCTTGAACAGAATGTTTAAAGGAGCTAAATGAAAGAATAATGTCTTCTTCAGCTGTATTACTTACGCTCAGCCATCTGGAGGGACAGATTCTCCCCAAGAGATTCCTCCAGGATCCTGGGGAGTGGTGCTGCGCAAACAGCATCCTGCTGGCAACTGCATTCAGAGGCTTTTTACCCACACAAGTGGCACAGCTCTAAAGACGACAACATTGATTAGTCTGCCTGTCAGCGCACCACTTTGGTTCACACAGAAACTCTATCACTGATTAAGAGGAAACTTTGAACAAATACCCCTGAGACTGAATCCCACTAGTGATCACCAAACTTTTTTATCCTGAGCCACTAAGAGGTTGACATATTCTTAAGTGAAATGTCTCACCAACTAGTGGACTGCCATTACATTTAGTATGGGTATTAATCTTTCCCACAGGACAGATGTAATAATGTTCATCCACTGACTTTTCATCTCACACATCATCAGGTCTAACTTGTATGTCGTCCAACATATAAACAAGGTATTTCCTGGTAATAAACAAATGTAAGCAGGCTAACATGAAAATTATGATGACGAATAGATTACTGTATTAGCATCAGGTTAAATGATGCATGCTGAAATTTAACATTTAGCTTGAAGCACTGATGTGCCTAAATACAGCCTCAAAGAGATGTCAGCGCTTAGACTTGTTGCCCTGCAGAGATATTTTCGAGGTTTCACACTTAAAAAATCTACAGACATTTCTCTTACTCCAACTTGTGATGCCCAAAAGAGACTTATTTAAATAAAACTCCAAACAAGTGCTTTTGATAATTTGCTTGAATAAGAGTAAGGTTGTAAAAAAACAAATAATGGAGGGAGATAGTGTTGGATAAGTTGCTGTATTGTTACCTTTTAGTGAAAGCCTGTAGACCCAGCACAGGTCTGGACACTGTTAACAGAAACACACCTTTACAGATACTCAAATTGTATGTTATTGTTAAAGCAGATATATTGTGTTCTCAGGTGACATGGGATCCAGAGGTCTCAAGGGCAGCAAAGGAGAAGGTTACCGTGGACCTCCAGGACCACCTGGACATCCAGGTATGTAAATCTGCACCTATCTGCACGCTCTTTTAAATGACTCAACCATTATTCCGTTTTGTGAAGAAACAGCTATTTTGGCAACCGCAGTGTTCTGACATCTGAGCTTTCAGATCTGTGCACGAATGCACTTTTGACAAAAAGGCATCTGGGCTGTTCAAAGTCTTACATTTTTAATACGCTTGTGGGTGGATCCGGTTTGTACTTAGTTCTCAATGAGTACTATTAGTGACAGCATGGTTGGTTTGGTGAGGGAGATGTGACGGCAAGATACAGACAGTATGTGCAGTATTTTCATCACACATGAGTAGATGCAATTTATGATCCAAATTATGCTTTTTTTGTGTTAGAATGATGACTAAAATTAACTGGAACCGTTGACGTTATTTCCATACATGACGCAGAAATACCACTCACACAAAATTCTGTTGTATCTGTCTTTATCCCTGCAGGAATTCAGGGTCCCCGGGGATTTGATGGAAATGGCCATCCAGGCAATCAGGGAATTCCTGGAAAACAAGGACCTCAGGGAGACCCTGGTAAACGGGGAAGCTCAGGGCCCCCAGGAGTGTGTGATATTTCCATGTGTTATCAGAGCTACAACCTCAGGGAACATTACAGCAAAGGACCCAACGTCTGAGGACATTGCAGTGTGGGAGAGGCTGCTTTTATGGAAGTGATTTACTGTATTAGAGATTTACAGAAGTGTGTACGTGGGAAAACAGCTGCACTGGAGGCGGACATACCCCCATGATTCTGGATTTCATGATCAAAGATGGTCAGCAGGGTCGCAGTAACTTACTGAGAGACCAGGCTGACATGGCTAATTCAAACTTTAAACTGGCAAAGTTTGACAGCAGGTTAATCGGTGGTTTCTTATCCTGAGTATGTCTGAAAAGAACAGAAATTAATGTAACTGAGATGTGTTTTTTTTTTTTGTAACTATCAAGATAATTCATGTTTGGGAAAACACAACAGAATAGCTACCTCCTCTTTTACCTGAATCACTCTTTCAATTAATGATTCCAACAGGTATCATTAAGGCCAACAGATAAGCATCACCAGCAGTCCACACAAATATCAACATGCATTCACAAAAACAGACAAATCAACCTTTAATATACGATTAATAAGAAATCACCTAGAAAGCCAATTAATACATTAGTCTTTCCAATACTTTGAATAACAAAAAAACTGATCCCAAATGAATAATTTATATTTTCTACTGAGTTCATTATATAAATTAATTCGGCTCAAATTGCATATTAATGGAAGTGGGCATTACTTATCTCTCATGCTGTGTTTGAAAGCTGTGGTTCCATTGGCTTCTCCAGTTGAGATTTATGTCGACCTGTGAAGTAAAATCTACCCTCAGCACAGTTCTGTTCCAGAGAGAATGATTGTATCAGCAAATTATGTTGAAAGTACAGTACATACCTTGATGTTACATTGGGATACGTCACAAAGGAGGAATGGAGCACATCCCTTTCACACCTTTCACCTCTTCATCTTGTGAAAGACAAGCAACTAACAAGCTAAGAACCTAAAAAAGATTTCATGAATGCGTAAGCTAAAACCTGCAGATGGGGAGCAGAAGATTCTTCCTTTATTTTACAGTCAGCCTGCTTTAGAGACTATATGTCAAAGAAACATTACCATCACTGTGGCAGAGAGTGCTCTAAAGGATCCATTCTATTCTGTCTATTTTTAGCTTTTCCTAATCAATTTTATATATTTACTTATTTTGCATCGCATTTTGGTTTGCATGGAATGCCAATAAGTCTCAAGAAAGTGCCTGAACTGCAGATTCATACAGACGCTTATTATTGATAGCATTTATTTCTGTTTTCCCCGTTTTATATTTATATCCTCTCGTGTTTTAGGGGAAGAAGCCTCACTGTTTCTGTATACGTCCACATTATTGTCAGCTCTAACTCAAAACCACCTCCATGTTTTCTGTTGTCTTGATAGATTTCGCAAAGGTGCATCTGCACAACACTAATTTCATCAGTGCCACAACAAGTTATTGTCCAACTTTGTTCACTAATGAACTACAGTTTATATTTAGCATCCAGTCACTTTCATTTTCTGTTTCTTGCACTAGATTGAGTAACCATTAATTGAACAAAAACAATAGCTCCCTGTGGCTCATAGGGCCATCCCCTTCCTGGTGGAGTGAAAATGATGTACAACTATCAGAAATAATGAATTAATGAAAATGTTTAAAGTGATGAGGATGTACTTTAATGTGCATTAAGCCACAGACCTGCTGGAAGAGTAATGCTTTTAAAATGATTACCCTACTAGTTATTACCATAATTATTCCATTCAATTTTTTTTAATGAAAACATAATATTTTATATATTTTATGTGTTAGTATGCTAATCTTCCATTAAACCATCACATCTTAAGCGTCCAAATGTTTGATTTCAGAGTTTGTCAGGATTATTTTGTTTAAAATTAAATGGACAAATCTGAAAAATAAATAGCTTGGCTAGCAGCGCTTACAGGCTACATTGCAGAGTAGTTTTTTTGAGTTTGACAAAACAACAATTAGTAATACTTTTGGAATTTGTAGTTTTTCCAGCACTGTAAATGTGCCCTACATAGTAAAACCACAAGGGCTCTTCCTCTGGGGACCATGGATTTGCTGAATTAAATATAATTCTACATTAAATTGAAGCTTATCTCTGGTACATTGAAATGGTGAACATGAAATGGTTTCATCCTATGAGGAGCATGAATGTGATCATGACAATCTGCCATTTTTAATGCACCAATTGAAATAATGGTCAGAGAGAGGGCTGAACAGGTTCATCATCCGAGGTGCATGAATATGATCATTAAAGTTCATACCTAAAAAGTTTACCTAAAATATATTATTTATATACCATTTATTTGCAGGATATAGTAAACTTTAGATCAGTTTTTTTTTTTTAGATATTTTTTATAAACAAATTACACAGGCTTTCCCTAAATAGCTAAAGCAGATTTAAAGTTTTTATGGTTTCATTCTTGCAAGCTCAAAACACTTAAGCTTGCATAGACTTTGAGTTCCATTTAACCAAGTGTTTTGAAGCCTAAACTCCAATAATACATGCTAAACACTAAAGTGAGTCACAATGTTAAAAGTGACTCGTACACCGAACCGTCCAATGGACTTACCTCTGCACTGTACCACTTGTCTGTGGACTAACAGAAAAGAGGTAGAGAAAAGGCTCCAGCATCACAGTCACATGTTTTTCGACACCCACTCCAGCTTGCTACCTAAAGCTTTTTGTAGCAGTACATCAATGTCACGCTACTTCCGCTTTTGCTACTGACTAAGCTCCTGTCCTTCTGCTGGGTACAGTCTCATATTTAACGTTGTGAGTCTGAAAGGTGCAGCTGTGGTTGGTTTCAAAACAGTATCTTCTGTATCATGAAAAGCTCCCTTTTTCTATCTTATATATAATCTGTCATTCCTGGGTGCTGACACCTACTTAAAGGTCTCAGCCTTTTCTGAAACAATCTTCGCTGTCGAAACAATTTTTCTAGTGCAGATGGTGACATGATTTGTGGCATTTTGAGTTGAGTTTTGCAATCTCATCAGAAAACAAGGGTTAAACAAGATATTTAACCAGGTTCTTGTGGAGGACTTCTTGCATTTCAAGCTTCTGTAATTGAAAGATATTCTAAGAAACATTGATTTGTTTATATTTTTCAAATGTTAAATATCCCTGATTGCTGGAATGATATTTTTTTACCTTTTATGAACAACATATGAAAAAACATGGCATTATTATGTTTGTTGTAAAGTTTTTTTGTATTGAAATAAACTTTAATTATGTAACACTGACTTTTTACTGACTTTACTGCAATTTTTTATAATAGTTCAGTCAGGACGAATCTTATTAAAAAGGATCCATCCTGTTTATTGGCTTCATGATGGTGATATTGATGGATCTTTGATCAGTCATATGTATTGAGAGCCACACTTACTGCACTATGATCCTGTCAGGATACACAGCATTAAGACCAATGGTCAGATCTGTGCTGATTGGTTAACCTAGCTCTTAAGATGCTTTCACAACTTTCTGGCTTGTTTAAACTAGGGAAAGGAAACAGACCAACCATAGTGTTACATAGACAGTTGTCTTGGATAGACAGACCTGCCTGAGCAGTGCTGTGTCCCTGCAGCCATTATCATAGGGCAAAGGGCTGCTCTCTGCCTAATGGGGTCAGACTATTAGATATTTTAGATCGTCACTGTGTCAGATGAGGGTGATTAAAGTGTCATAAATTCTGCCATGACAGTCAGAACATTGCTTCCCCACCAATCACGCTTGCCATCTTTAACAGTGTGGATGACGTCATTAGAAGCACTTGTGATTGACTGACCAGGGTCTCTCTTTTTTATTATGTCGTGATCATCCCTTGAGGAAATTTCCAAAAGAAAGAGGTGTGGTTCAACAAACCTTTCCCAAACATCATTACTCTTTCGCTTTTCACATGTATGAATTTGTTCGCAAATTACCTCATTATGAAGAATCAGACAAGCCTGTCTTCCTGTCAGGACGTCGAGGGGCATCTGAGATGCTGTGTCTGTGGTCATCCATTGTCTACACACAACACTAGACCAATATATACATTGTTGCGCCAGTTGCCCATTGCTTGTTTCTGAACCCACAGCCTACGTGTTAGGCTTCTTGCAATCATTTTGCTGATACCACTTTTGTTTTTCAAATGATCATCAGTTCCAAATAAATATTTCTGATCGTTGGAAGCTTCAAGTCGATGTTATAAAAGCACAAAATATAAAAATGAATAAAAATTGAAGTTTAACAAAAGTAGGCAAACTGTCGAAAGTACTATGTTGCAACCATTCAAAACACATTCTAACAAACTCTCTTTTACACCAAAATGAGCGTTAACACACAAAAATTGTCCATTGACTAATTTCCCTTTAGCAGTATTTGAAAACCATTGCATCAGAACCTTTTTGTCCTGCATCTAGAATGATATGTAGAACGAATCACTGTTACGCTTCACAATGTTTCTTAAATGTGAAAAATTAAAACTACCCAAACAGTCATAGCTTTTGGAAATCAAAGAGACACCAGTTATTACAGAGGTTGTATCTGCAGATGACCTAATATGTCAATATTTTGTACAATAGCATTTTGTACTTAATTTGATCATCTTTCTGTTCTTGGACAGTTACCTCCATTTTAGTTTCCTCAAAAGAAACAAATGTACTCCAGGCCTTGTTTAAAATGTTTTCAAAGTAAATGGCCTGTTCAGTTTTTGTGTGTGTGTGGATCGTGCTTACTACACACTGTGTCTTTATTTTTACAGTAGCAGCACAGCAAGATGCTGACCGGGGTTGCTGGGAAGGTGTCATCCAGCCATCATGAAGAAGTCTCCCTTAATCTTCCAACAGTGGGCCCCTGGCAGGGGTCTGTCTGGCTGACTCTGCAGGTACCTTTGGATGAATGCTACTGTGCCCGCTGAGTGTGCTTATGTAAGGAAACCCTGTTAGGTGCTAGACGTCTGTCTTTGCACTCTCCACTCCTGAACATTCGACATCTTGCATAATTTACACCACTACACCCTTTTAGGTCGGACAGGGCACAGGTAAATGCTTCAGTTGCTCTGTACAGCTCTGCTGTCAGGTGAAAAAGCTGTGAACGATGTTGGCAGGGGTTAGATCTCAGGCTCTGTGGCACCGTGTTTCATTCTGATCATGTGGCACTCAGCTCCATGTCCCAATGTCAGAGCGATGTCTTAAATTTTGATCTGTCCTGAACTTGCACTATGTCTCAAAAAGACATACGGTTATTATCACAGGACAAGGACTTGGACCATTGCTTTGGCCTGTTGTTGTTCCTCCATCCCCATCTGGATTATACTCATTAGTTTGTATTTGTCAGCACTTGAGATGCAGTCACTTAAGCTGCATTAATCATGTATATTATTCTACTTAAGTAAAAGTATAAAATAAATAAACAAAAATGTATTAAATATACTACTTATACTTAAATATGCCTAGTACTTGCAAAATTGAGCTGGTTTCCTAATCCAACAGTCAACTCACATTAACTGGGCCAACTGAATATTTATTTAAAGGGGACATATTATGAAAATTCCACTTTTGTAGTGCTTCTACACATTAGTTTGGGTATCTGGCATGTCTACCGTCCCAAAAACTCTGGAAAATAATCACTCCCGCGATTTGTTGTGGTTCCTCTATTTCAGAAACTATGTGCTAAAGTGCGTCCAATGGAATTTCCCCCGAAATAGACGTCATAGTCGAAAAATGCCCATTTAGTACATTCCCCAATAGCTCTATGCACACCCCCACTACCACTTGACCCACCCCTAGATGGACCCTCCCACTTTATAGAAGATCGGTCCACCGGTGTCCGCCATTTCATTCTTGCAAGCCTTGGAAACACTTGGATTAGCTAACTAGCAGCATGAATCGGTGGTCGGCTGCAAACATGTCTTCATGTGACTCCAGCTTCAGAAGACACAAGATTGAGATGGATTGAGTTCATATATGATGGCAACGTTCCTGCCACCACTTTGAATCGGACTGTTTTATCAACCTGGGCCAATATAACGCTGGATTCTCTAAAAGGTTGTTATTGAAAGAGGGATCGGTGCCATCTTTCCATGGCAATACTGAAGACGAGGGAAATGTATATAATGTATATAATGTATATAATTCTGGTATTTGCTTCTTTTAGACATTTTGTGTGGAGGCTAGTGCCGTTAGCATGTTGTGCCGTGTGTGTGAGGCTAGTATGTAGTGGTGGGGGATAGGGAGAGACTTTACAGGAGTTTTCATTAATCGAGGACGGTTGGCGAGTCCACGGTGAACGGTGATCACATGGCAGGTTTGTGAGTGTTGTGCTCTCCACGCTCCCCCCCTCCGCTCGAGGGGCCGTAGCACCTACTACGAGCCCCTTAGCAGCTACTACGAACCCTGGTAGTAGCTGCTACGAGCTCTGGTTGTAGCTGCTGGAGCTTGAAGTTAGCTGCGGATGTTTGTAGTAGCTGCTAAGAGCTGCGGTTGTAGCTGCTGGAGCTTGAAGTTAGCTAGGGATGCTGGTAGCAGCTGCTAAGAGCTCCGGTTGTAGCTGCTGGAGCTTGAAGTTAGCTACGGAAGTTTGTAGTAGCTGCTACGAGTGTCGGCCGTAGCGAACTTCCAGCTCAGTGCTGCAGTGGAAAAAAAATCAGCGGCACAGTAGTAACGGGAGGACACGCGAGCGGGGGGAAGAGCATGGAGAGCACAACACTCACAAACCTAACTTCCAGCTGCAGCTGCTGCTATGGCCGCTCGTTCAAGATACCGGAGTATGTTGTTGTTGTTGAGGACAAGATGTGACGTGAGTGACTCAATATTTAATCTAAACATTTCAATAATCACAGATTACCATCCTACACTTTTTTAGCTGTTGCAGCCTTTTGGTGAAATCTTTGTCGTTCTAATAGAATGGAATCTTCCAACCCTGTTCATAAGACACCCACATATATTGTCTATGAAAACTGCCTCCTGGAGCTGTTTGAGGTTTGTCCTGTGTGTCGGCTGGGGACAGATGTAATATATAAGAAGGGCGAGTGCACAGCAAAGCCGGTGAAAGCAGATGCAATCTTCCATGATTCTTACAGGCTCTATTTAAAAGCCAAACAATGTACAAACAGTATGTGAAACATACATAACATATCAATTAACTGCTGTCTTTAAATGGTCTTCACCATTTAAAGACCATTTATTTATCGTCTTCACGATGAATAGAATAAAATAATTATGAAAAGAAAATAATAAATACAAAAAAGTGCAAAATGTCCAACTTTTTCCCCAATTTGTATTACAGATTACATGGATAACCTGTTGGACCTCATCTTTCACGAGGTTTTTCAGGACCCGGCCCCATATGTGAATGAGGTGCTGAAGATCTCAAAACCTGAGGATCTCTCTGCCTAGTATGAGAAACCTGACAAGCAGGAAGTTATAGCCAGCTATGTGTCGAGTTTCAATCAAGGGCAGGTCTGAACCCTGTATAACTTCCCTGAGCATCAGGGAACACTCTGCGTATCTGGAGCACCGAGCAGGAGGGCAGGACCACTCTGATTCTCCAGCCCAGAGGGCCTCAACACCAGCTTACAAAGCTTCTGTACGCCAAATACCTGTAACGGCTGAGCAAAGTTCACATTGTATTTAGAGAATAAAAGGTGACACACAAATACAAAGTGTTCCTTTGTTTACAGTATAGCTACTGATGGCACAAATTGTATTTTTGTAATGAATGTATTTATTATACTTGGTATTTTTTGTATTTATTACCTCTGTCCCAGCCAGTACATTTAATAACTATGATTAAAAAGCTCTGTGGCAATCTTTCTAGCAATCTTTCTGACAATAAAAGTTTATAGAAACTATATGAGTGATATCTCATGCATAAAAAAAACAAAAACGTAATACTCTATTCCTTTTAGACATAAAGGCCCATAATCTGCCCTATAGATGTTGAATGCATTCTGTAGTGAGAACACATTCAAACACATGTCCTACACCTCCATGAGAGGGGGGAGGGGTGAGAAGGGGGAGGGATGAGAGGGGTGAAAGGGGGTGGGGTAAGATGGGGGCGGGGTGAGAGGGGGGCGGGGCCCTCAAAACAGCTTGATCTGAGGAGGTCTGTTTTAGATGATCCTTGGGGTATTTTTACCCAAAAATGTTACAGACATTTCATTAAGACCCCAAGGAACCATATCAACTGTGGTGAAATGGGAATAATATGTCCCCTTTAATGCAAGAATAGTACAGACTCTGTCATATTAATAAATATTGATGATGCTACTGACCACACTTCCATTGCCTTATTTGTTAACGACTGAGTCATCTTAGGTGTTTCTTACTCTCTCAATCCCCCTCTTGTTGATTACTTAAAAAAATGATGTGTAACACATTATACATATGTAGTGGAGTAGAAAGTTCAGATACATGAAAAAATCGACTTAAGTACAGTAATGAAGTAAATGCACTTTGATACCCACCTCTGATATAAGTACATATTCCAAATGTATTTTGGGGTTTCATGGCCTATATTAGTGCTTTTGAATCACACAAAAGGCTATCAGATATTCCAACTGTGGCTGGTGGATTTACTGATTCTTTGTCCACGTTCACAATCATCAATGTTCATGACTGCTGCAGGAAAAAGCCCCAGACCACAGACCAGCAGTTCCCACACGTCTTTCTTCTTTCACTGCCCGAATGAGGACAAGCCTCACAGAGAGATCTCTTCTTCTCTGGGGGCTCTGCCTCTCACTTTGGATACATTTATTTTGAGTCATTGCTGATGTTACTCTCTCCCAGACCTGACCTGATGTAAAACACTAAAGCTTCTGTTGCACCTTCAGCCGTCCTGGGAGAGTGATACCTCACATGAGGCCCTCTAGGATGTCACACCTTGTTAAGCCCTATGAGGCAAAGGGTGATTTGTGAATACAGGCTATACAAATGAAATTTGACCGATTGATTTTTCTAGTGTTGGTTTGTATGCTTGACAGAATATTCTGAATATCTCTTTCATCCTGTTCCTTTCGCACTCTTTTTTTTTTTTTAACCATCTGGCTACTCACTCTGTGTTGTTGCTCTCAAGCTGCGTAACAGTCCATCTGGGCACTGCACCTTTGTTCAAAGAAAAACTTGTGAGTACATCTTCTGTCTTTGAACATGTTGCTATCTGCTCTATATCCTTACTGGAAATTGTCTGAACAGATATTATACATTTGGACCCTATAAAGAAGTCAATGTATGACAGTCAACAGCAAATATTTACTTCCAGATTGATATTAATTATTTTTATTTTAGCAGTTTAGGGAAATTACTCTTTCAGAATCAGTCTGAAAACTGCCAAATTTGAAACACCCGTAAAACTAATGTGTTTAGACATCTCAGATTATTTTTTAATCTGAGATGTTCTTTCATTCCTACAACTACAATAATGAACAATAAGCATCTTTCTGTATCATACTGTTATCAGTTCAAAATCCACTCTGGTACTTTGCATTCAGAAGTTGTTGTTCCCTGTAGTGGTAGCTGAGGGGATTCTGAAAAAGATTCTTTGGTCTGAGCCAAGGACACAGAGCCAAGGACACAGACCTACAGTGACCTCAAAATTCATAACATTTTATGAGAACTCTTTTCATCTTTCCATTCATCTGTTCACAATAAAATTTAGTAAAAATACACTTTTACCTTCAATAATACTTAAAACCTGCTTTATCTTTACAACTGCAAAGGAAGTTTTTTGTACTTTTTTGTCAGCAGGGTTACACAAAATCAGTTTTACCAGAAAAAAAAGCGACATCTGGCTTTCTTTTTGACATTTTCACAGATTTTCCGTAGAATGATCCATGGATCTTGATGAAATACATCTGGCCAATTTAAGACTGATATTTATGGGCATGTGTAATGTGTTGTGCTTTGACTGACTTTACGGGGACTGTTGGGACTGGACGGGGGTATGCACTCTACTGCATGCTATTCTAGTCTAAACATCTACTGAAGAAAGAAAAAAAGCCAATAACCGAACATAAAATAACAACTGATGGTGCAATGAAGATCAGCCTGTTATTGAAAAAATACAATCGTCCATGTGGTTTTTAGCACTGAGTGTTTATAAGGAACTATAGTGTAGCTATAAACGGCAGTGGACAGTGCACTATATTTCATAGCCGTAACTGTTTTGTATAAACAGGACATAGCTGAGCACAGCCACACATCAATTCACTTTGGAACAGACAGCAGTGTTTTTTATTTTTCGTTCTAAATTACTAGCTACTGTAATGTGGATGAGTGATGATGGAGGCTGCACGGAGAAAATTGTGCAGGATGGCATTTTAAAGTGTCACTGTGAGAATGCACTATTCTGGAAATGTATAAAAATCCTGCCTTACACACTGGGGGTGTGTTGTTTGAAAGACATGGGCCTGTCTACTTGACAGGTAAATAAATATATCATATTTTACTAGTTACTGAGCTGAACTGTAGGAGGTTGAGGATCCAGTGATTTGGGGCTGAACCTCAGTTGCTTGGAATTTTACTTTTATAATGGGTTTCTTTTGGGTCACCCACCTTTGTTGAAAGTTTTCAAAATTTTCGAAAAATCCAGTGTAATTTTAATTGCAAATCATCCAGGCTTACCTCTGCATTGGTTAAAAGGCAGAAAGAACAAATGACGCTGAGGTACTCAACAGATGATGTATCCCTTAACATCTGCTGGTGATTGGCAAACTAAGGCAGAAGACCTTCAAACGTTTAAGGGATATTAACTGTCTTCCATTTCCAGCAGTAAACAGGAGAGGGTGAGCATTAGGCTCAGTACAAACACCAGTCAGGAAGTTGGTCCTAGTGCATTCAGTTGGATAATATTGTGTAGATCAGGTTTTTGTTTGTCAATCGCACAATTAATTAAGATAATACAATTCCATCAATAACAATGCAATCCTTATTTTTAAACCAACACAGATGGTTCAGATGGACACAAAGGCATTTGTTATCTTAACAACGTGGCCACTGGACCGGAAAATTACGACAGCGTCAATGTGAAACTAACAAAGACTCTACGCCACTTTGCGGAGGATGAAATAATGAGGTCTCTGAAAGTGCCAATTTCACAGCAGCTCAGTTAAAGCACAATCACTAGCTTCTTATATCCGTGTGTCTTCAGGAAAGAGGAATGCTAATAACACTCATCGGGGAGGCATTCAGGTTTAATCTGCTCTGCCTCCAAGTGTCATTGTTCCTTCCATTGGGACAATTTAGTGTCCGTCTGCTACTTTTTACACACCGTTGAAAAAAATCCTCTGACTTACAAACTTTGACTGTAACATCTCTTCAGACAGTTTTAGAGCTTCACCGCTGAGACACAATGAGGATTAGATGAAAATTACAATCTACTGATTGCGAAAATGATATTTGCCAACTGTTTCACCCCATGAACGGACTGACTGCTGGCTGCTGATCACGTCTGAGATCTGTGCGTGCTCGGTTCTTGTATCGGCAATTTCTGTGAATCAAGCATATGTCAAAACCATTGTCTTTCGGTAAATGTAATCCAACATCTGCAGATGGACTAGAAGTACGAATCACCTGAATGACATGCACAATGAGCAAAGAACAGGCATTAGAGTTGTGTTCTTATAATACACTGCTCCCTCGAGTTGGGTATTTTATTACCCTCCATGATGTTTAATTAGGGTGGGAGACATTCTCTCTTCATTTCTGGACAAAACCCCAATAGTGAGATATTTATCAGATTCAAAACACTAGCCCAGAAACACAATAAACCTCAGGCTTCAAGAGCCATCAATTTAAAATCCCTGAGCAATAATCGTAAACCGAAAGTTAAAGTAAAAAATCTAGTCCATTTTCTAGACGCACGTCTATTCAGCCAATCATCACACACAAAATGCAAAACTTCCATTACACTCTTCAGAGGTTGTGAACAGATTTCCTCTCCAAACCAATGTATCATTTCCTTCCTTTCGGAAACAGAATTTTGACAAATCATGCATGGTATATGTGACATACTGTATTTTTTAAGCTAGCCAGTGGATTCCTGTTCCGTGCAACTGAAATCACAAGGCATTTTGCAGGATGCACACGACCTTGAGACGTCAAACTGTGTTTTATTTCACCAAACACCAAAATAATTTTTCCCGTCGAGGTCAACAAGTCTGCCAGGCTAAAAGAGGTTGTTCATCACAACCCGCTGAAACAACAGCAGAGCTGCAGCCAATTAGTTTTGTATTATTAATTCATCTGTTCGCTGTTAAAACCCCAGGGACTGATTTATACATAGTCTTCCATTATTCATCCTTAATTACATACGTTTTATTCATCAGCGCCTCAGTTCAGTGACAGGCCCTATTATTTTCAACTGCATATAAACAAACCAATGCTTTTCCCACACAGTTATTTTCAGATGCTCAAAAGACAAATCATCTCCCTCTCATATCCACTCTGCTCTGATGATAGGAGCACTGTCAGTTAAAAAAAACGGATCCCCAAAGACTGGACAACAACAATCCAAACTTTTCTCCAAAGATAGATAGAAGAGCAAATTTAACGGATCCATTTAACAGCTTCCATTGTCAGTCCACATGATGGAAATCACGGCCACCTCTTATATGATATCTCAAGACACAGTCAAAGGCCACAGTGAAGTACAAGTCTGGTCATGTTCTAAGTTTCTCGCTTGGTCCACAAATCAAAAGTGCAGAACTGTGTGTGTGTGTGTGTGTGTTTGTGTGTGTGTGTGTGTGTGTGTGTGTGTGTGTGTGTGTGTGTGTGTGTGTGTGTGTGTGTGTGTGTGTGTGTGTGTGTGTTTAAAGCCTGATAGATCTACCTCCTCCTCCTCATTGACCCGAGGGGAGACTCACTGTTTCACTGGTCGACACGTTCCTTTAATAATATGACTTTATCCCACACACACTTGCACGCACGCTCACGCACACAAGGACACACTGTCCTGCTGTAGATTGATGCACTAATGTGTTAATTAGCTGTCCTTCACTGCTCACACTGGCAGGTGGGGTTAATCTATTCAAAATGGTGGCCAACACCGGACACACTGGTGCTGGGTTGTTTAGAGTCATCACAACAAATCAAGAAAGTATTATTTCCCTTTGGTTAGATAACATGTTTCAATGATCCGCTGTAAAAGGAAATTATTATATATTACATTGACGTTTTTCCCTTGGGATCAGTAAAGTGTCTGTCTGTCCACCCGTCCGTCCGTCTGTCCGACATCCTCAGTATGAAGCAATGAGCTTGGCACGAAGTCACGGACAGGATGTCAGTAAGTATTAAGAGACAGATAAACATGTTGCTTATTTTAGGTTTACATAGAAATTCATTTTGGAATTTAAAATAAAATAGAATATCCTTTAAAGGTCATAAATCCCAGTTCTCAAGGGATGATTTCAAATACAGAGGACAAGCATTCCTCCATTCTTAAGTGTGAGAGCAGTCTTTCAGTTGACAATATAAAACAATCTGAATTGACTATGCCGCTGAATTTATGATGTATATTATGTAAGAAATTAAAAAAAAATGATTCTGCATGTTCAATGAGGTCAAAAGGTCATTTTTTTCCCTGATTTCCTTTTCCCTGCTAATTTATAGATTTGTATAATAATGCCAATAAATCTTGAATATTTATAGTATTTCATGTTGTAGCTCGTTAACATACGTTTTCTAACGTGTACCACGTCTGCTGAGTCTGAGCTTGCTGTTGCAATTATCTCTCTGATGAACAGTTCATCACTGTAGCCCCAATGCATCTTGGGATGGGTATGGCCTGTGAAAGATCCACCCGTTGGAGCCTTCGTTGCTCGGGGATGAAGGGACACATTGGTCGGATGCATTCCAAGAAGATTATACTCCACATAATATCTGACAGAAACGTATATATCAACCGCTACGTAGGAAATAGTGGGAGGACTGGGAATACCCTTTTTTCAACCAGTGAATATGTGAAGCTGAAATCTTTGATTTACCATCACACACACACACACACACACACACACACACACACAGTACAATGCCACTGCGACTGTGATGCACACTAAATCTGGGTGCATGGACTGAATGATAGATATTCTGCTGACAATGTGACATTATGAATATCTGCATCTTTTCATATTGAGAGAGAAATGTAATAAAGCTCAACAGCAGCAGGCGCACACACTTCTCTACGACTCAAACCTTGGCCAGAATAAAATCTGAAAGCATATTCAAGGAAAATACTAAATAAAGTATGAATTATATTTGATTATAAAGATTTAGAAAATATTATACTGAAAAGGTTTGACACAGTGACGAGGTGTACATTTAATACTGAGTTTGAGAAAACTAATGTTGAATGCCTTCATACATTTATAACTGTATATTTTAAGTTTAACCTCCCTCACTGTGGGTATACCAGTATTATAAAAAGATCCACTTTAACTTGCAAATGGTTTGAATATTTCCACCTAGCTTAATGCTTAGGTTCGACCAGTGCTTTCAAGAGAACAAGAGTTGCTCTTATTTATTATCTATGGATAATGGACAGTGATACAGTATATTAGCTGTGATAATAAATTGCAATCTCATTCTGAGTGTAGTGTTATTAAAGCGTGGAGGTCAGTGTGGTGGATGTGTCGCATGAGACCTCCTGGCAGGGGGCTGAGGTTTCATCCTGTTTGAGTTGCTGAAAACATATTTCCTTATCTTTAACCACACCACGTGCAGATACTGTAGAAGGTGAGAATTTTAAATTTGAGGTCTAAAAGAATGCAATATATTTTTGTCTGAATGATGTCATGAATACATGTTAGTTGCCATTGCACATTCCTGGTAGATTGCTATGTCAATTGTTTATCTGGCAGACTTCAGGATCAGCCATGCTAGCTGCTAGAGTTCTAAACTCCCGTCCTCCTCTTTGTAATATAAACAGCTCTGTTGGGATTTTGGCCGGGATTGTCTCATTGTGGTGATGCAAGACAGGAGTTGTTGGTGGGAACCACAGACTGTATATACAAACAGACGACATGACAGCTCCCACAAGTGAAGCCGAAACATCTGGACAGCTCCTTGACCTGCAGTAGAGGTCATACTCACTACACAGTGACCTCCATGTTAGTGAATGGGACATGGGGCAAGTACACATCAACTTTCTTTTTTCTCAAAGATGGTTTCTTTCATTTGATGTAGCTCCTACAACAATGTTTGTTCAAGTGTTCATGTTTCTGATGAGTGTGGTTTTTAATTAGTTATTTGATGCTATAACAAGAAAGTGAAACGTCATGATTGACAGCTGAAACTGACTCATGATTGGTCGAGTGTGCATTAGTGGGACCTTGATGCGGTGGCTTCACAGCAGGACACTTGCTTCAAAAGATGTCAAAGGTGCAGGAGGCTGGCACCAGTTTCTGGAATATTTTTTTTTAGAATTTCTGGTCTGAACACATTTTCAGGCCAAGTTGAAGCTAGATCCCTGTTTTCAGAAAACTTGTGTTCGCAGTATCTCTGTCATTTTGCTATGTTCTGTCTCCTGAACATTGATCTTGTCTTTTACCTAACATGCTTGATAAAGTCACCCCTAGTCGTCCTAAACAGTTTTTAGACTTCACGTTGTTGACCTCAATCAATTCGGCACATTTACAACAATCCCAGTGAATTGTCTGCACAGATGTTCTCAGCCTGTCTCTGTAGCCACAGCCTCTGAATCTGTTCAGAACAATCCAAGGAGGAGGATGATCACGAGGGTGTGTAGCAATGTTGAGCTCTCAGCAGATCCCTCCCCTTATACACACAGACAGACACACACACACACACACACACACATCTTTGGAACTTCCTCACCCCGGCTGCCTGACTTATTATGAAGTGACTTGAAGTTATTGTGAGTCAGACAGCCCAGGCCTTCTTTGTCAGACAACAAGCAGAAGCGTCTCCGCTTGCCAGGCGGTAAGTCATCTCAGCTCAGCATGAACATCTACTTTTATGTTCCTGGGCTTCTTTTTTACTTTAACACATTTTACTGGACCTCCTATTTCCTTGAGTCTTGGGAGCACATATGCAGAGTGTAATCGCTCTCACATGACTGAAAACAATTCTTAAGGATTGTTTCATTTTATAATTTCAAAAACAGCATGGTTTGATGGCTACATGTGTTTTTTTGACAGATTCTCCTGCAAGCATTTGAGATGGAAACTCCAGGATACGAGGATGACGATTATTACTCCTTATGTGGGATGGACGATGTCAACAGACTGGGGGCTCATCTATCCATCCTGTACTACTTTATGTTTCTCTTCAGTCTCTGTGGAACTGTGCTGGTTCTGGTCATCATCTATCGGTGAGTGGACCACTATAAAAAAAAAATATTGCTCAGCTTGAATGAAAACACAGAGTACATAGTGCAAGCATAATTAAAACGATGCCATAGTAAACAATGTCTTAGTTTAGCAGTTTAATGCAGTATCCATGATCCCATTTAAACAGTTTTTACAGTGGGTCAGTTTAAATTACTGTATGATTTAGTGTTTAGAATACATACACCCAGAATTAGGGTATAATTCAGATTTTATAGTAGGTGTAAATTAGAGTCTTAGACCCCAGTCCATTTGGCAACATCTCAGTTACTGTTGTGACTGCAAGTGTGGTATTAAAGTAATGGAATTGCTCGATGAACAGCTAGTCAGAAACACAACAAAAGACCAACTGGTGGATTTGTTTCCACTGCAACCAAACAAGCCATGTTGTTTTATAAAGAAATCTGACAATCACTGACCTTTTTCCATCATTTAACAAGTAGCCCTTTGAACTGTGATCTAATTTTATGGAACAAATGGCACAGACAGAAATCATAAAAATAAATTATGTGAAGCATCAGCTGGAGGAAATGTTTACATCATCAGTAACTTGGCTCCAGTACCTTTTGAGAAGGAGGGCCTACTTCAAAATTAGGTTGATATAGCTTAAATCATGAACTTATATGCAACTATGTTTGTGTACGAGTCATGTGCATATTTTAAAAGTAGAATTGTGTATTCACTAACTAACTATCACATACAGCATTGATTACAGTATGTACTGAATGGCTTTGCTGGTGGTTTTCCGAGCATAAATATTGTCAAATTGGGGTTGATGCGTGAGGATTGTAACTTTAAATAGCATAAAGCAACACAAGTGCCATGCCTGTTCTAAACTGTGGTGAAGCTGGTTGCAGCTTTTTTTCTGAAACTGTTAAAATGACCCACAGCCTCTGAGCTGTGGCAAGTAAAGAGCGATTGCATGACTCAGTCAACAGATCCTGAAGCTGCTCCATCACTGCCGCACAAAGCAGTGCACCTGTTTATTCAAAGTTCGGTGAAGCTCGACTCATTATAACCCTGAACTGGAGAATCAGTCATCTTTGCCGTTGACATGACCACACTGTTGTTGTTATCCACAACTTCACACAATACACAACAATACACATGCCAACTGTGGACCCGATAAGATGAACTGTTCTTGAGATTGGAATTAAAGAGTAGATGTTCACTGACTCGGAATAAGGAGAATGGAGCCATTTTCATTTCCTCTCCTCACCCTGAACACCAGTTCTCACTCCATATAACTTTAGTACAACCTCCTATGAGGAGTAGGTAACTTGTCAGATAGTTGCAGATTACATTACATTACATGCAATTTGGGGGACACTTTTATCCAAGGCTTACCATTAGTGTGTTCAACATCTTAGGCCATTTAGGGGATCAGTACTTGGACCAAGGACACTACGTCAGATGGGGAAACCGGGGATAAAACAGCCGACCATCTGGTTTGAGGAGGGCCATTCTACCCCTTAGCCAGATTAAATAGCCAGAGTCCAGTTCAATATTTTAACCACCCTCACATGTATGAATGAGTGGACAAATTATCAGAAACAGTAATGCAATACAATTCAACAGAACTGAATACCCCAAGGAGACCATGAAGATGACTCAAGGTCTCTTAAGTTTGACTTTCAAGACACTGACTGGGCAAGCATAAGATGAAGTCATTACAGCAGCCCAGACAGAGAAGAAATAACGTAACCTACAATAACTATCAGTAACTATTCAGAGGTAAAGTTCCTCTCAGCCTCACTTTAAATCTACTTCTGCTGTCCGGCATCTCTTCTTTCCCTGGCCTCCACCACTGATCTCGAACTTTGTGAGCAAGCACATATTCCCGCTGGTCATGAAAACACAAATGACAGCGTCAGAGGGGATCTCAGCATAATCTGACTGGGCTTTGAGTTGAAAGGAATATTTAGAATGCAGTGTAATAGATGTCTGAAGAGATGCTGGCAGGGTAAGTAAAGACACACTTTCTATGGATCCATTCAGGCACAGGGAAATCTCACTCCCTCGTTTTTATTCTTTGAACGACCTTGATTATCAATATTTTTTTCTAACATTACAAAAGTAAATGAACAAAACACTCTTCAGTACTGCGGTGTAGCTGTGGACACATTTTAATCAAATAAATCAACATAATTTTGAGTCCTTGATGCATTGACTCGAGTGAGGTAGATGCTGACAGCGTTCATCATTGAAACTGGGAATGCTTAACACCATGTTTTCATATCCCTCCTGAGGAAGGTCATTTTTTTTTTTTATTTACAATCAGCAGCACTACCGGCACAGCGACAGCGGGGGGCAAGCAAAATGGGTGATAGGAAATCTTTGCAGTTTAAATAGAACGCCAAATTCGGAGGGTGTTTAATTTAGAGAACTATCGAGGGTGGGTAATGACATGTGATTGCAGGTGTACAGCTCAAGTTAGATGCCTGAACTAGCTAGCAAGCTTTGCTCAATGCGAATGGCCGTGGGTTAAACGTGTTGCTTCAGCGATTATCATGATTAAATCATCCTGGGGCTACCATTTTGCATTACATTACATCTATTATAAAACGGATCATTTATGCCATATATAAAAGACTAGTCTGCGTCGACCCAATGACACCATGTCAATGTACTGGATTTTGGAACTTTACATGAAATGAAACACAACAAACACAACAAAAATAATACTAACAACACAACAACTTAGGCACATTAAAAGGCTAATGAATAAAACATGTGTTTTCAGTTGACCTAAAATTTCTATTGAGGGAGATAATGATGGGAGGGAGAGAGCTCCAGAGTTGTGGAGCAGCGATTGAAAAGGACCTGTTCCCAAAACCCTTGATCTTGGGACAGACAGCAGACTCGCCAATCTGACTGTCACTACATGTCAAAAGATTGAATTAAAGACAGATGAACTTTCTGTGGTTTTGTATTTATATAGCACTTTTCTAGTCTTGAAAGTTTTACATTCACCCATTCACACAAACATTCATACAGTGCACCTTCTGCAGCACTTTGTTATTCTATGGGGGCCATTCGGGGTTCAGCATCAATCCCAAGGATACTTTGGCATGCATGGGTCAGACTAGGGATCGAACCGCCGACCTACAGGTTGGAGGACGACCACTCTATCCCTCAGCCACAGCCGGCCCATAAAACTAACACAAAATGAAATGTCAGTGTGAAACATTGTTGACCCATCTGGACTGTTGTTCTTCCTAGGTTCGAGAAGCTAACCACTGTGACCAACATCCTGCTGCTGAACCTGGTGCTGTCGTCCCTGATCTTCATGAGCAGCCTTCCCTTCGTAGGGGTGTACATGCAGCTCGAAGAATGGATCTTCGGCAAAGCTATGTGCAAGATTGTGTGCAGCGTCTACTATCTGGGCTTCTCCAGTTCTGTCCTGTTCCTTACCCTTCTGACCTTCGACCGACACCTCGCTGTCGTCTACTCCTTGGAGGCCCCGCGAGTGAGGAACCAAGGTTACGCGGTCATCTCCTGCGCCGTGGTGTGGCTGATCAGCAGCCTGGCGTGCATCAAGCCGATGGTGTTCCAGAACCTGTATCAAGATAATTTGATTAACAAAGCCCGGTGCGAGGAGCTGGAGAGATATAACTTAACCGAAACCACGGTTTACCATCTGAAAAATGCTGAATTTTACATTCAGCTTAACCTTTTCTTGATCTTCCCTCTCGTGGTTAATATCTACTGTTACCTTAGGATCACAATCACTGTCCTCTCATCCAGGATAATCAGCAAGTACAAGACTGTCAGACTCATATTCATCATCGTCCTGCTGTTTTTCTTGTGCTGGACTCCATTCAACATTGTAGAGCTGATGAGCGCTGATGACTGTGAGCAAAAACAGAGAAAGGCTTATGCATTACACATCACGCGTAATATTGCTTATATGTACTTTTGCCTCAGTCCCATCCTTTACACATTTGTGGGGAAAAAGTTCCAAAACTACTTCAAGCAGATTGTGGTGAAACGCTTCCCATGGTTAAAAACGCACATCTCTTGCCATCAAAACAGCAGCATTAACAATAGGTCCACAAAAACTACACCCAATTATCTTTAGGCGTAGGGTGCCCTTCATTCATCAGCACTGGTTTGTGTTCTTCAAAGCACAGGTTTTAAAACAAGAGAAAGAAGTTCCTAGACCCCTGTCAGTCCTGGTGTTAACATCTGTCCTGAGTGATGTGATCACAAGGGGACAACTCCAAGCACAGGTCAGAGCACACTGAGGAAATATCACTTAACTCATTCACACTAATATTCGACGTTGGTCAGGGACATGTGAGGGATCACCAACTCAGCTGACGTCCCTGACCCACTACAGTTTCATTATGAACTGAAAATATTTGTTGCACCTCTTAATGTTTCACATACATTTGATTATTTGTGACCAATACTACGATATTTACATTGGTCTATGTATATATGTATACACTCACACTGACAGTGACACACACACACAAGCAGTTGTGTCTTAGACTTATGCTAACCTTAAGCATTATCAATTGTCTAATTATTAAAACTTAGAACACGTCCTCAGCATGAAATTTATTTTTACTCTTTGGTTGCATTTTTTAAAATAATACATAGTAAAACAAATGTACAACAAGTAACCAGTCCTTTATTGCAACTTGCAAAAAAATATATATCATATATTAAGTTATTCATACATATACATTTTCCAGAGATTTTCTATGTGGCTTTAAGCCTGCAAATTCATGTTTGGATTTTTTGTGTTATACTGTGTGTTGATAATGAACCATGTCTCAAATTGCTCTGTGACATTTCGCAAAAGGTGTTTACGTAATGTCATTTTTTAAGCTTTGTATATATAACAGATCAAATAGAAAGTAACACTGAGCTCGAACGGTTTATAGAAGGAGTAACAAGTTCGATTTAGCTCTTCTGTTTGTTAGTGCAAAGCTTTTTGATTAATTCAAACCTTTCCATCAATAACATACATGTTTTGGTTATCTCAACCTGCCAGAATAAATGACTGTTCAAAGAATTGCTTTTATTCACTCCCTTTATTTTAGACTGTCGGAAGGTTTCAGTCAAAGATCAATTTCAAAGTTGGTTTGAAATTGGTTATTCTGAATAAGACACTGCCGTATAAACATCATCTTAATCAGAATAAGGTTATATTCCAACTGCTGACAAGAAGAGACTGGACAGACTGGGAGGAGGATGATGGAGAAGCTGTCTTCTCTGACTTAGCAGGACACCATCACAGCACTGGGCCACTCCTTCAGCGACAAGTGTCTGAAGGAGAGGGCATCGCAGGTCGTTCCTTCCTGCAGCAGTGAGACTGTAAAACCAGTTCTGCCCCTTAAAAAACATATGCAAATTGGCCGATGTCAATTTTGTTTATACTTTCATCTCTATTATATGCTGCAGACACATGTATGGTGCGTTTAATGGTAATCACTGTTCTATATTCATCTGTCTGTGCAATATCAATGGATCCATTTTTTTAACATTTTATATTCCTTACAATTTAGTATTGCATGTTACTTATTACTTGCTGATGTCTATTTTGACTCTTGCTGTTATGAATCTGCAAATTTCCACATTGTGGGACTAATAAAGGATTATCTTATTTGATCTACTAAGAATTATGAGCAATACTCAAATTTAGTGACCTTAGTCACATTATGGAGACACATGGTAAATAGTTTAAATTGACATAGGGCTTACCTAGTCTTGATGTCTACTCAAAAGTGCTTTTCCGTACAGTTTTGCCCTTCACCCATTCACACACAGATTAATACAGTGCATCAATAGCTGATTTAAGACATGAATCATCTTAAATCAGGAGAATTGGCAACAGAGTTTAACGAGAGTTCACTTTTCACACATGCGCAATATAGCTGGAGGTTTTCTGCACAGAAGCGTTCACAACAGCATCAAATCCTCCCTGTCATCCAGTCAAGAGGTGGAGCAGCCAGGTTGCAGCCGGGTGCAGCAGGTATAAAGACAGGATGTGACGTATTAACTCTGCTGCCTATATCACATGATCATGTTAACAGCACCCTGACACTGTCATCAGCTCTATTCACCACAAACTCCCTTGACATCTTTATCGGTGTCTACTTGTATTTTCCTCTTTCTGTTTTTTATATTTTAGCTTCTGTCGCGTGTTAGAAGCACAATCAACCCCCAGACACGCTTCCGGTGAATCCAGTAAGGGATCCCCCTGCTGTGTTCACACATCGACTTCTCCTGGACTGTATAGGAGGCCAGGGGGATAAAGTCCGTGGAAACTATGGAGCGTCTCCCTCTGACATTTGCATTCACATATGCACCTCCTCTGGAGAAATTACGGAGGAACTGAAGGAGTCTAGTGCATGTCTGAAATAAGCTTATGTGAAGCAATTGCTCAATCACACATCACTCCTACACTAGCGCCACATCTCTCAGTGGCAATTTGGGGTTCTTTCCCCAAGGACACTTCAGTAAACTGGTATCGAACCACCGACCCTCTCGGTAGAGGATGACCCCCTTCGTCTCATGAGCCACATATACTGTATGTCTTAATGGCTTCATAACGTTGGAGTTTTCTCAGCATTTTGCACAGTTACTAACTGCTTGATGATTAATCCCCTGGGCTCGAGTGTGTGCCGTCGGACACGCAACGTAGAGGATGTGATGCTGTTGTGAGTCATGATCAGACTAAGCTCTGTAACATGTAAACGTGTCCCTGTAAGTCAGACAGTGGTGGAACTAGCCGGGGGCGGGGGGACATAATCACACAGATGGTAATCACACAATGAGAGGAAGTGAAGTCCCTGGAAAGAGTGAAGAGGTTCAAATGCTGGCCATGAATTTGTGAATATAGTGGCACAGGAACAATAGAATGAGGTTTGATTTGTTTCAACTGTTTGTGTCATTGTCACCACAGGGACAAGAGCAAGAGTACTTACGGCACCAGACACAGATAAATGGTAAATGGGTAAATAGTCTGTATTTATAAAGATCTTTTCTAGTCTTGATGACCATTAAAAGCTCTTTCCAGTACAGTTTTGCCCTTCAGACATTAACACACATACAGGCTGCTATAGGCAGCACTTTCTCTATTATACATCACTCATATAATAGTGGCACAGTCATCAGGGGTAATTCAGGGCTCAGTATCTTGCCCAAGGACCCCCCATGCAGAATAAGGGAGACGGGGATCAAATCGCCAACGGTAAGTGGAAAACCTGCGCTACTTCCTGAGCCACAGGAGGGTCAGAGGGGCATCAGAGAGAGCCTTCATCTTCAATCTTTTCGACAGCCATTTTTTTTTATTCATTAAAAGTAGTATGTTATTTTGAAGAGCCAGTTATCGTTGCATATAGATTTATAAGTTCCGTCCCAACACTGGCTCTATTTAAAGCCCTGGCAAATCACCTGCCAAAGCACCCTCACTGCCAAATTATACCCCACATGCTGCTCACTGATAAATGGTAACCCAAGATTAAATTTCCAGCAATCTTTCCACTGGCGGAGAGAGGGTAGAGAAAAAAAAACATCAAGCCGTCAAGAATGAATAGGGGCTTCAGCAGATAGTGATGCTTTTAGATAAGATGTCTCTCCATCCATTTTTCCCTGGTATGTCAGGAGCAAAGTCAAGACCGGGGAAATGTTAGAGAAAGCCGATATCTTTGCACTGGAAAATTACTACAATGAACATGTTTCGCAAATGGGGAGGAAAGAAGAAGTTGAGTATTGCTCAACAGCACTTTAGTAGAAGCTGAAGGACATATGAGGAATCTTTTAATAATTGGAAACAGAGTGACACACCCTGGTTGTAATGTCAGCCTTTAAACTGCACTATAACTAAATATGGATATTCATGGCAGGGCCATCGTGGGAATCAAGTCAACTCAAGTGAAAAATGGATATATTTACAAATGAACTAATTACGGTTTTGTGAGCACATTCTAATTCAATGACCTGATCGTATCTTTGGACTAACCCTCTATTCACAAGCTCCAAGTTTCCTCCGCTGCCCAAAATATCTCCTGTTCTGAAGTTGACTTAAATTTGAGAAGTTTCACTGCAGTGCCTGAGAATTATCTGACATTCAGCGACGTTCCCACTCTATAAGTCATGTCGTCCGGTGTCACTGGTTCTGGGAAGAGACCTATTTATGGACCAAATTCATCCACAATCTGCTGAAAATTAGACAAGAAGCAGCAATATACCGGCAGCATACTTACATTTATGACAAGAGTTATCAGCAGAGGACATATTCCACAAAACATGAAAGAGCAGACCATTTGGTCCCACCAAAGTTACCTGACGTCATAATATTCCTCTCATGAAACCCCAAATGCAAAGACACCATCACTGCATCATCAGCAAGATTGTGAGGTCTCATGTAAAAAAATTGGAAATGAGCTTTGCTACAAATGGACATATGCATGGACTGATGAATTGACATACCGATCACTATATCCCCCTGTATTATATACCAGGGAGGATACATTTTTTTAAGGGAGTGTTATATTATCCACTGCTGTTTGATTTAGCGCAGACTCAGTTCACACATCTCTCTGTATGTGGAATGCATATCTCGAGAGCCATTCATCTAACCTGCTCCACATGTAGCAGGTGTATTGGTTAGGGCTCAAGATAGTGCAGTGTTGAAATTTTGTGCGATTTGGACATTTGCCATCGCTCACGACAACAGTGTGTTCACGACGACTGTCTCTCCAGTTTGGGTTCTGCGTACTGAGTCCAGCTTCACTGAACTTCTCTCAACAACACTCGCTGCAGTAAAACTAGTGGGAGGGAGAGAGAGAGTGAGTGTGGTTCACCTCAAACAGCAGATGACAAGAAGATTTACTGAGGACAATGAGTGTGTTGTATCACTGCAGCGCACGGTGACATGAACACTGTGTGTGTCTGCATGTGTGTGTCTGTGTGTCTGTGTCACGTATAACCAAGGTAACGGCACACAACAAGGAGGAAGTATCTGTTGGTTTAAAGGTAAAAAAAAAAAAGCAACACAAACAAGAGAGGGAAGCTAATACACATTTTAAGGAAAGGAAAACAAATTGTATATGCATCATATTCTACTCTAAAATCTATCTATCTGAACAGATATATCACTTAATGTACTGTGAGTACAATTGTGCTGTGAAAGCATGGCTCACTCATTCTTTAATTGACATAAACAATTAATGAAGTTTTATGAACCCATAACTATCATGAGTATAGGACCTAGTTAATGTGTCTGTTCGCTTGAGAAATCAGGAGAAAGTATTTTCCAGCTCCAGTCATATTTTCTTGGGTTTGGTGCAAAACACTGCAAAATCAAAGGAGTTACTCCGTTCCTTATTCATTTCACTACTTTCAAAGTGTCAAGCGTCGGAGAGTCCACATGTGGACAGCATGTGTGATCTCCTCAGAAAGTGGTCTCTTGATCCACTAGTCTCTTGAATATCTGGTAGAAATTGTTGCATTAATTAACGAGGAGAGGGGAAAAACTGAGGAAGAACTCCCCTGGTGCCAACTGGCTTGTGTTATGAATACGAGCCCCACATGAGAACAAGAGATTATAAATGAACATCTCCCTACTTGCGAAAAGAATCTTGTAAAAGTTTGCTCTCCATAGAAATGGACAGAAGAAAGAGATCTCTCTTTTCTTCACCTTCATGCTGTGTTTCATTTTGACTTTTTAATGGAAGTGTCAAGAAGCTCTCAGGGGTCGTCTGCTTGTGGGGAATGAGAATTAATTGGAGGATTAGAGCTACATGCACCCTGCACCCTGTCTTGACTTATAACATGGCTTTAGGGTCTGCACTACTGCCTCCTCTGATACTGACTGTGTGTGTGTGTGTGTGTGTGTGTGTGTGTGTGTGTGTGTGTGCGTGTGCTTCAATATACGAGAGAGAAATAAAAAAAAGCATTCATTAGTTACTGCACATTAGTGATTCTTAACAATGGACATCTTTATTAATGTGCTCTCCTGAGAAATAAACAAACAGAATAAATAATCGACCACATGTATTAACATGTAAGTAATGGATTCCGTGACCTTTCCCTTAGCGCCATACTCAGTCCAAGCTTGACATTAGAAACAAATCATTGACTTGTTTTTTGTCCCTTCCTCAGATTTGTACTGATGGAATGAAAATGAGCTGTTTTCCTTGTCCTGGTATTTTCTTGAACATTCAGATATTTTTCATGTTTATCACATCAGCAGTCAAAGGAGGGAAAACCCCTGGAATATTAAGTCCCAAGAAAGCATGACTGTTGAATGAGTTGGCCATTAGAATGATTATTAACACAGTGAGAGGCCAATTTCCCCTCAGTTGTCCGTCTTGTGTTAGAAATTCATCATGATCGGAACTGAGGTTCTCATTTTTTGATTTTGTAGCTGCACATTAAAGTCACCTCAGCGGGGAGAGAGTCTGTAACAGATGAGATGCTCGATACTTATTTTGACTATTAATCTTTTAATCCCATCGCTGTATTTGCTTGTGTATATAACTGTGGTGATACGGTGGATCGCCCTTTTGTTGATAAAAGTCGTTGCAATAACAATTAATTTCATAGTTTTTTCTGTGGACATTTTAATTTCGGTGCTCCACAGTTACGTTGCCAACCATATTTTTTTGCCTCAGATAGCAATTTGTGTCCATCACTGAAATTCATGTGGCATGGCCTGATTTGATCTGCTTTGGAAATCACAGACTGTTTTGACAATTCGGCACTGAACAGAAAAGATTTGTGTCTTGTGCTTCAGTCGTCCCTGCAAGGCAAAAACAATTACTCCCACTGGTTTTCTGTGTCCTCTTTCATGGGACACCTCCCTTGAAGCCTCCATTTCAAGTCCAAATAAATCAGAACAAGGCAACAGGACTGTTTGATTACAGAACCTCCATCACATGTTAGCTGAATTCAAGTTTAAGAGACAAGCAATTGAACAGTTGATGCCTTCAAGTATCTCTGGGTCGGGATCTAGTTTTATATAAAAGAGGTAAAAAATCTTTATACTTTTTTGTAATCACAACAGAACCTCCAAGGAGGGAAAGTCCAAGCTGCTTCAATGGTTTCTTTAGTATTGGAGTTGGCTGGTCTGTTCAGTTTGCATACAAATCAATAAAACTAAATACTGAAGATGGACTGAAAGTAATTAATAACAATACATATATGTTTATATTAGTGCTGTCAAACGATTAAAATATTTAATCGCGATTAATCGCATTTATGTCATAGTTAACTCAAAATTAATCGCGATTAATCACAAATTTGTATCTATTCTTAAATGTCCCTTCATTAATTTTTTCTCCATAATTTTTTGGGGTTTTAATGCTCTATCAACATGGAAAGTGGATTGGCTTGCTTTATGCAAATGTTTTATTTTATTGAAAAACAACATACATTGCCTACTTTGAAACAAATTAAACACAGAACTGTGTAGGGCTATTTGAGACCTCCCCATATTTGTGGAAAATGGATAAATAAGAAGTACCCTATTTTGAAATAAATAAAAACATGTAGCTGCAGCCTAGTAGCTTGAAAATATATATTTTAGTTGGCGAAATATTAAAACAAAAAGCGAGAGCAGGTCAGACTGGAGGCAGACACAGATACTGAAGCTCGATAGAAACCAACTGCAGCTCCTGCTCTGATCGAGAAGCTGAGGCGCTGATCTCTGATCAGCTGAGACCAGAGAAACTCTGTGTTTTCACTGTTTTCATAGTTAAGAAGCAGTGGGTCACTGAGAGGCTGCTTCACGTGAACGAGCTCTGATCTCACTGTGTCTCCCTGCGCGAGTGCGCAGGGGCAGGGGGCGGGGCTACAGTGCGCTAGCTGGAACCACACACACACACACTGACACACACACACTCGCCCGCTCCTTGTACTTCATGACGGCCTGATACGATGATGTTTTAAAAAATTATTTTGACTTAGTCAACCACCAACATGCAAAAGCGTGTGTCACACGGCGAAAGCGTGAGAGTTGGCAATTGACGGCGTTAAAATGGGTTTGCGTTAACGCCGTTAACAACGCGTTAAACTGACAGCACTAGTTTATATACATTCTTTAATAGACTTATTTCTACATTATTTTTTTATTTCTTTCACCCTTTATTAAGATAGATGTATATTTTAAATATACTTCAATAGGGCCTCCCTCTGTCAGTGCCCGGGCCCTAAATACATTTTGAAATGCAGAGATGCATGAATACAGAAATATACAAAAGATTAATGCAGGAATAAATAAATACATGTAGAAATACACCTGTTTATCGTTTTTTGTGAAGATCGGTCAATGTGAACACGTTCCGGGGGTCTCGGGGGGGCACCATTGAGCCATTTTTCGACGCCCATTGAAAATTCCTCCGGAATAGGTACATTTTCACCACTTTTTAACTTTCTTGGTAAGAATTTGAGCATGTTAAAGCCCTCAAAAAGCCAATTAATTTGCCTGAATAACAATAATAATAATAATAACAATAATAATAATAATAATAATAATAATAATCCTTACAATTTCAATAGGGCCTCCCACTGTCAGTGCTCTGGCCCTAATTACCAAAATAGTATTTTTCATCACACACAGTATTTCTTCATACGTATTAATATTTTCTGTATTTATTTATTGATTTTGTTGTCTAACTCAAAACTGAATGCGAAAGCTCCAACTGGCAGGAAGATGAACAGCCTACTTTTCTGAGGACAGTCAAATATGCCCCACATATTTAATGGATACATTTCTTGGAGAATTGTCTGACCGCTTAACAATAACAATAAACCCTGACTGATCTCATTTCTACAAAATGGTTTCCTCTTATGAACACAAAATTACTAAAATCATGCTGGCACACATCCAAAAGGGGAAATAGAGAAGAGAACACAGGGTCCATGCATGGTGACCTTCAAACTAGTGTGGGCTTTGCATTCTTCTGATCATGCTTCTTCCTTTCCTCACTCCTGATTACTGATGCCGTGGCTTCATGATGTGACAAGCTGTAGATCAGATTACAGGACGTTCTCTAACTTCCCTCTGCACCATAGACTGTTTACAAAAGCTCTGAACACAATGTCCAGCACTCAAACAAAAGAGAGCGGTCGTTCTCCAACCAGAAGGTCGGCAGTTTGAACCCAGTCTTCCCAAAGTGTACTTGATGCTGAACCCTGATTGCCCCTCATAGAAAAACATAGATGCACTGAATGATGAACGTGTTTGTGAGTGGGTGAATGGCAAACTGTACTGTAAAGCGCTTTGAGTGGTCATCAAGACTAGAAAAGCGCTATATAAATACAGACCATTTTAACCATTTATATTATGGAAATGTTTGAGGAGGATTCACTAATGATAAGGAATAATTCGGAAGTAGCTCCGGAGCACAGACCAAGAGACCAGACAAGTTTAGAAAGGGCACTGCAGTAGGTCACTTTAATACTGATAAGTAAACATTTGATGTGTGTCTTGTATGAATCTAATAAGAATAATGAAAACTCTGTGACTTTGTTTGTTTTTTCCTCATACGATTTCATACAGTCTTTCTGCTTTCCCCTTTTCCATCTTTTCATTTCAAGTGCATCTTGGCTCATTTGAGGTATATACACTCTTGCAGTCCCATCTGGTCACACAGTCACAGATCTTTAATATCATCCTCAGACACGCGGTAGCTCTAGACTAATTATAGATATTATCACGGGAATTCTTAAATCCATGTACCATTGCCTGCTCATCATCGCCTATGTGTTTTGTCTGAGGGAGGCTGCAGTCATCAGGTCTTTTTCTTTTTCTTACACATTTCCACATACAACTGCTCAAAAAAATTAAGGGAACACTTAATGATCAGAATATAAAACCAAGTCAGGGATATAAATCTGTCAATTAAGGAAGTGATTGAGAATAAATCTCTCCAGCTTTGTTAAAACTGAAAGTGACAACAGGTGCATTGGAGATGCAAAGGCAAGACAACCCCCCATAAAGAAATGGTTTAACATGTGCTGGCCACAGACATTTGCTCTCTCCTCATCCTTCCTCACTGATTCTTCTCTAGTGTCCTTGTCACTACTTATAATATGAGGTGGTACCTGCAGCCAAATCAGGGTGCACAGTTGGTCCAGCTCCTTCAGGACACATCCATACATGCGGCGGCTAGAAGGTTTGCTATGTCTCCCCAGCTCAGTCTCAAGTGCATAAAGGGGAGATACCAGGAGACCAGCCGTTACACAAGGAGAGCTGGACAGG
The DNA here is from genome assembly GCF_949316205.1 of Platichthys flesus. Taxonomy (NCBI): domain Eukaryota; kingdom Metazoa; phylum Chordata; class Actinopteri; order Pleuronectiformes; family Pleuronectidae; genus Platichthys; species Platichthys flesus. The sequence goes on from NC_084965.1 coordinate 17,136,595, forward strand.
TAATCTCTAGAAGCGCATCAACCCAGCAGCAGGACCAGTACCTGTTCCTCTGTGCCAGGAGGAACAGGAGGAGCACTGACAGAGCCCTACAAAATGACCTCCAGCAGTCTTCAGGTGTTTGTGTCCAACTGTAGGAAACAGACTCCATGACAGTTGCATGAGGGCCTGACGTCCTCTAGTGGGACCTGTGGTCGCAGCACAGCAACGTGTAGCTCAACTGGCGTTCACCAGAGAACACCAGAGCAGTCTTGTAAACTTTTTACGGCTAAATCCTCATTGATGTTGCAATATGGTTACATGGGAAATTGACTGATAACAACAATGTGTGCTCTTTGTCTTTGTTTCATCACTGCAGAAAAATGCTTGTGAAATGAGTTTCAGTGGACTTGACCCACTTCTCCTCTATTACTCTGGTTGCAGCAACACCTGGCATTCCTACGTTTGTTTCCCTTGAAAGTGAAATTAAAAACAATTTATGTTCCTTCCTGGATATATTTCAGGCCCTGGCAGTTATACTGTTGACTCGCTGAAGAATATATTCCCATTTTCTCAGTTCTGTATTTTATGGAAGTTACCTTGAAATTCTGTTCTTCCTAATGAGTGATTTCACTGGCTATGGAGGGTACATGTGTACCACCTGGACCTTGCAGAGCCCTGCCCTTAATATAGCATTATACACCTCAAAGCACTTCATTCTGATTAGCATTTAAACTGGAATACACAGTGACACCCTCACCTGGACTATGGGCCTGATCTATTTAACATTTTTTATTTTATTTTATCTTATTTTTTGCTCGGTGCAGTTTTGGCGCCCCCCTCTGAGTGCGCCCTAGGCAACCGCCTATGTCGCCTGTAGGAAAGACCGGCCCTGCCTGTGGCCACCCTGCTCTCAGTAATGCTCATGGCGGAAACAAGTAAACCTCATTTAAATACTACTGCCTCTACCATGTTTGCGCCTGTTATCATTTACGCAATTATTTCTAGTAGATCACCCACAAAACGCCCACACTCCAAACATGCAATCTGTTTTAATGCACAAGCAATTTAGCACTCTCTTTTGGGAATTTAGTAGATCAGGACCTAGGTGTCCTAGGGCTAATCCTCTGAGCTCTAAGTGGGAGAGACGTCAGCTGCATCGGTGCACACCTGTGCCCGTACAAGCTTTACAATACCTACTAACTGATTCCTACACGTGTGTTGGTTGTAATGTGTTTCTGTTCCAATAAATGTCTGTATTTGTAGCAGTCAACTCGCGTCACCTCCCTCCTTGTCTTAGTCTTTGAGCCGGGCTGTTACAATATACGTGTGCATCTACAAGTCAATGGGAACTAGGGATGGGCGTTCAATTTAGCCAAAATCCAAAATCATCGGGAGAATTAATGACGAATTTTCAATTAATAATTCATATTATCAAGTTCAAAAATTCACTATTTATAGGCTATATTAAAATGAAGTGAAAAAACAAAGACAACCTCAGCACCAGCCTACGGGTTTGTGTTGAGAAAGATGAGCATGTTAACATTCCCCGAGGTCAGACGTGAACACAGCCTGGTGACCGTCAGTCCAGCCGCCGGAAAAACTCGCTCTTAGGGGACTGACGTCCCCTTGATACACAGGTAGCTCCGTGCTAACTAGGCTAGCCTGGCCGCGGCTCCGGTGTTTGCGCTCCCCTCGTCCGTGTCAGACAACTCAGGCTCCTTGTCTCCCCCATTCTCGGGAATAGCTTCGCAGTATTGGCAGTAAACCAAGTAATTTTTTAACTCAAAATGGTCTCAAGCTACACCTCGCCATGACCTCTTCATGTTTCCTTTGGAAATGGAAATACACGGTAACTCGCAGCCAGTCGCAGGTAACTGAGTAGGCCTGTGGCATTTTTTTTAAACACTGCCCCCCGTGGTCAAATGTGTAATTAGTGAATTTCTCGATGAAAAAAAATGGCCTCGAAGAAATTCTTAATGATCAATTAATCGATCGTCGATTAATTATGCCCATCCCTAATGGGAACAGTCTAAAAACTGTTGTGAGAAAAAATTAGAAATAAGAAATAAGACAAAGATGAAAACGGTAACCAATTACTGATAATTACTGAACGTAGCGACAAATGTATGTCTGTCCACATATCTCAAGAACTGTTCATCATATTGCCTCCATATGATATTGATGAGGGCTCAACAGTGCATGTCGAAATTGGTGTGATTTGGACCTGTAATACATTCAATATTAATAAAAGCTGAATAAACAGCTCCTTGCACTCAGTTGGGGGTGGAACATAGTTGAAGTATCATATTCCTCTGGGAACCTATAGCAGACTCAGACATTTGTTTTGCGGGTGCTGATCTCTGTCCTGGCAACAGCCTTAATATAAGCACTTCCTCTTCTGCAAATGTAACGCATACAGCCAGGACATCAGGGTTAAAGAGACCAGCACAATCTGGATTTGTGATCCCACACCATCGATTAATAACTAAATAAATATGATTGTTTGTGTGAAGAGCGACGAAAAAAGACCGACAGACACACACACATTCTCCTGCAGACAATAATCGTTCATTAATTGTAATTGAGATAAACGTTTTAAATAATCGTGATACTGATTTGAAGTCATATCTCCCAGCCAGAGGTGTATTAGTAATTTTAACTCTTCAGTTAAAGCCGGTGATAATATATAAAAATCAAAAATACACTTACTGCTCCACTCTCCTTGTTGGAATATCTTTATATATGCCTCATTTCTTCCTCTATCAATAGACAATATTAACAGTCCTAAAATAACAAAACAGAATAATATGCAGGCTTTCCTCATCTGCTCCCACAAATAATCTCACTGTATAAACTCTGCATGTTTCACAACAGCTCTCTGTTGTCAGAGAAGTAAGGTCAGTTCACAGTCAAACCCCAGCGACATGTAAAAAGATTTACATAGTGACTGGAGATGTCCACACGGTTCCTGCTGTTCTGAGAATTATGGGGGAATGTATCATTCACCATGGTCTGAAGCTTTTATTGAATAACCCTTTTATTGAAGCTGAATTCTGAAGAGACACTTGAAGGTTTGTCATCTCTTTGTTGAATTTTTCATGAAGCTTTGACATCAGTAGCAGCCATGAGCGACAATAAAAAGTCAGATTGATGACCAATATCTCGGGCTCCAAACTCTCTAGGCACATAGACATTGCTTTGTCGAAACCAAAACAAACACCACAACCTGACTGAGCTGTTTTTATTTCTTACTCAATCCAATTTTATCCCTCTTTCGTGAGGTCTTAAATAGACTTTAAAGACTATCTAACAACTATTATCTCAAATGACCAGCAGAGGGCTACTCCACTGGTTGCAAAAGGAATTCCATTTTTATGGCTTTCTATTACGAAAATGATGTTGGTTTATAAGGTCACTAAATATTTCCATACGGTTTATGGTCTCACTTGCTTTAGTTAAGTTTCAAGTCTTCTTGTATGGTCCCATTTAGAGTCAAAGAGATAACAAAACATTGTATACTTCGGAGCTATACGACGTGATTGACAGCTAGGACCTCCCAATGTGTGCAGGTGAAGGAGGTCATGCAGCATAAAGCTCTCAGTCAGGCTCCACCCCCTGTCCCTTCAAATATGGTCACTTCTGGCCACATAATTCAAAATGACAAACACAAGGCTTCTAAACGGCCCAATCCAATGGATGACATCATGGTGGGTTGCCTGCTATTTGTTCACGGCACAGTTAAATATAAAAACAAAATGTCCCCCCCCATGCTTTAATTCAGAGTCAGTTCATTGTCCATTCATATTAGTGGCTCACCAGCTATGACTCAATAATACATATTTTAATAAAGATGTAGCAGATAATTGGATCATCTGAGCTTGGTGCAGCATAATATTCCCTGTATAACAGGCTCAAACAGACTGACATGTATAATTACATTATAGCTTAACACAGCACATTATACCAAAGCAGGGATTTTCATTGGGACGGATACATCCTAATCACCTGTATTTCTTCCATTGGAATTTGTTGACCAGTAATTTTGATGTTCATTAGCTTTTCAAATATGGTTGATAATTAGACATGCACAGTGTTATAAGTAACTGTGTCTAAACATGGCTAATAGGATACATTTAATTATACATGAGGATAAAAATGTTCATCTAAATAAATCTCTGCAAACACACATCCTCCATAATATAATTTCCTAGTTGAAAGATAAAAAAAAGCTTTGGAAATGTATGTGTAAAAAAAAAAACCTCAGGGCGCTCTTTGGCACAGGGTTGATATATTTTTATTCAAAGAAAGGAGGAAACAAACCCAGGAACACATTTAAGTGTGGCTAATGCATGGCAAATATAAATAATGCATCATCGGCCATCATCATCATGTCTCCATTTTTAGCTTCTTGCATGATATCAGTTGGATATATAAAAGGTGAAACTGAAAAAAAGATGGTTCATCCAACAACGGTAACAAGATACAAGATTAGTTGTCGTCATTATTAGGGATCATGTTCTGTATCCTATGTGGTAAACATAATTGGCACAGAAATGCCAATGACGCACAACACTGTGAGACTTTGTGTTTAATCCTACAAACTAAAAGGTTCCTCTATAACACTTTTGACAGGACAGAGGAATAGTTTTGACTTTCCAGTAAACAGTTGGACTAAATTTCTTGCAACAACAAATACACGCCTGATCAAAATCTTAAGACCAGTTAAAAATTGCATGAATTTGCATTTTGCACTGTTGAATCTTAGGAAGGTTCTAAGTAGAGTTTCAAAATGCAAAAAGAAGAAATGGGAACAAGAGACCAAAAGTTGTGAGCAGGTAATTTATTGAAAACAACAATTTAACTGAAGTAGGCTGTTCATCAGCTGATCAAAAGTTTAAGACCACAGCTAAAAAAAAAAAAAAAAACTCCTAAAACAGAAATTAAAGTGTCAAAAACTGACTCAGTAATGAGTAGCCCCACCATTATTGTTGATCACAAAAATTCGTTTTGGCATGCTTGATGCAAGTGTTTCCAAAAGGCTAGTGCGAATGTTGCGCCAAGTGGTGAAGATGGCTTCACGAAGGGCATCCACTGTCTGGAACTGAAGTCCATTTTTGTAAACTTCCCTTGCCATCCATCCCCAAATGTTCTCAATTGGAGTAAGATCAGGGGAACACGCAGGATGGTCCAAAAGAGTGATGTTATTCTCCTGGAAAAAAGTCTTGGTCAGACGGTCTTTGTGAATTGGAGCGTTGTCCTGCTGAAAAACCTAGTCGTTACCACACAGACGAGGGCCCTCAGTCATGAGGGATGCCCGCTGCAACATCTCCACATAGCCAGCTGCTGTTTGACGCCCCTGCACAACCTGGAGCTCCATTGTTCCATTGAAGGAAAAAGCACCCCAGATCATGATGGCGCCTCCTCCACTGTGCCGCGTAGAAAACATCTCAGGTGGCATATCCTTGTCACGCCAGTAACGTTGGAAGCCATCAGGACCATCAAGGTTAAATTTTTTCTCGTCAGAGAATAAAACTTTCTTCCACCTTTGAATGTCCCATGTTTGGTGCTCCCTTGCAAAGTCTAAACGGGCAATTTTGTGGCGTTGAAGGAGACATGAGACGTTTCTTGTTTTTGAAGCCTTTCCTTCGCAGATGCCGTCTGATGGTTATTGGGCTGCAGCCAGCACCAGTAATGGCCTTAATTTGGGACGAGGATTGTCCCGTGTCTTGACGGACAGCCATTCGGATCCTCCGGCTCAGCGCCGGTGAGATTTTTTTGGGTCTACCACTTGATTCTTTTGTTCCATAACCCTGAGGATCTTTTAAGAAATGCAAAATGACTGTCTTACTGCGTCCAACCTCAGCAGCGATGGCACGTTGTGAGAGGCCTTGTTTATGCAGTTCAACAATCCTACCACGTTCAAAGACGGTGAGCTTTTTTGCCTTTAATAATAATAATGATAATGATAATGATAATTAGAAACCATAACATTCAGTCAAATGCATAAACGGCAATGCTCCCATTGATCCTGCTGCTAAATGACCTCTGAGCTCCAGGTTTTAATGAAAAATCTCATTCAGGGGGACAGAGTCTAACAAACAGCTGTGATCAACTAATAAATCGTCAGTGGGTCTATTAATGATTTAAAACTCAGGTTGCATTCAGTGATTTTACATTCATGGAAGCTGACTGGTCATTTATTTAACTTGTTGGATTTTAAAGTTGAATGTTGATGCACATTTCAATTTGTCAGAGGCGTGAAGATGTGGAGCAAAGTGAATGAAGATAAACTCAACACGTGGGTCTGTGTGTTGGTGTGTGTGTGTGTGTGTGTGTGTTCGCATTCTTTTTTCGATGCACAACATGAAGAGCCTGACTTTCATGTGTTCATGAAGGAAATGCTACGAGCCTGTATTATTACTTGGTGGGAGGACAGGGGAGTGGTACTCATCTTCTTCTCCAAATTTCCTTTTCCATTTTCCTTTGTAGGAATCTATTCATCTAAAGAGTTGGCTCAAATATATTTTATGAAGAGGGAAATTGCATAAAATTATGCAAATACAATTTTACAAACTCTGTCCATTTTAATACTGTCAGGGTTATTTTCTTTAATTTCCATGTTGAAGCAACACAAGGTAGTTTTCATATCTTAAAATAAAGGTTTCAAAATCATTAAGGTGGCCCAACACCTTATAATAAGGAGAAGGGTTAGCTAATCAGTCATAACAGCATCGCCCTCTGGAGGCCTGGAACTGCACCTTGTAACTCTGGGGTACCATGCATGAACATTACAACCTGCTTTATGGCTAATGTTCGACCCCAACAACAAGAGCTGGAGCTAGCAGCTAGCTATAAGAGACAACTAGCTCATCATTCTCAGTGTGGACATCTTGGCAGAGCCGCCAAAGACACCAAAGAGGACATTGTCGGAGGAAACGACGAAGAGGAAGAGGGAAATTGACAGAGAAGGAGAAACAAACGAGGGTGAACATCACAGCATGTCTCACCTGTTGGCGAGAGCTGAAAAAGACCAAAGGATGCAGGACAGATGTCAACCTCACGTTGTTGTTATCGGACAAGTCAGAACATTTGCTTGTTTGCTGTGTTGTGCTCTTCCCGCTTGCTTGACGTTGGGCTGTGTAAGTGAAGTTGTCGACTCACCAGTTCATCATAAGCCAGGTAGACCCAGTCAGTCAATACAGTTCTTTGACTTTTTAGGATAACAGTTGTCAGCTCTTCAACAAATGAACATGTGTACAGCTGAGTTCATGGAGAGGCTCAGATCAAATCCCAACTGTAGGGGGAGCTCCAGTATAGGAGCCCCAATAAGCGGAACTTGCGTTGTACCGTATAAACTGCATTTTCCTCCTGACCCTGAAAGGATATTTGATGGGTTATTGAATATCTAATATATAATTTACTGACAATTTCAGTTGACTTCAGTACAGACACTATTGTGAGTTTACTTTCACATCAGTGACATAAAGCTAAATTCAATAAAGGTTCCACTAAAAGAAAAACAAACACAATAGAGCTGGGATATAATAAAGCACGTACACAACTTAGTCCATCCACTGTCAGGTTTACTAGCAGAAGAGCTGCAGTTTCCATAGTAACACCTGAGTCAAAACAGCGATATTCACTTATTTATCAGATAAACAACACTAAACAGAAAATAGTAAAGGGTCAGTCTTTCTTCTTCAGTCGTTTTTTTTCCTAAAATGGCAAACATGAATACTTTATGTTTCAAGAAGAGCTTTGTATACAAGGTGTGAGGAAGTGTGGTACAAAAGGACAATTAAAGTCACACTCAGCACTTATTTACAATCAGTGCTGGACACATGCTCCCACTGTCAGGTTTCAGGTATGTCTCCATCAAGTCCTTTGAGAAAAACGCTATTAGCTTCTCCCACCAGCTCTATTATATGTGACTGACACATATTATACTGCTATTGAAGACCTTCTCAATTCTGACCCCACACAAACTGTTGCTGCTATCAGCTGTCGTACAGACTCGCTTGCTGTCTTCACTTCTTGTGCAGGACAGCAGCCCGGGCCCCGAACACGACCGACTGAGAGCTTCAAGCTCATAAATGAGTCCAGCACCAGACCTTCCACATGTTCCTGCTGCCTGTGAACCTAGGTGACACTCACAACTGCAGTTGGTTGATACACAACTTTAAGTGCCTGTTTGGTCACAGTTGTGTAGCATTTTGATCATAATCCTTTAATCCTTATTATTGTCATGATGGATAGACAGCACACATAAGAACTGGAATTTCCTTGGTTTTGTTACTGTATATACACTTTATATAATTATTTATACATATGTAGAAATCACAATAAATATTACAATAAGTAAAGAAAATAAAATGTCCTGCATTTTATATGATTAAGATTAAGATTAAGATAAAGATTAAGATTCAATTATTTAGATGCATTTATTTGTCCCAAACACATGCACAGGCACACTCATGCAGGTAGGGAAATGTAACCTCTGCTTTTAACCCATCTGGTGCAGGACACACAGAGCAGTGAACGACCATGTACGACGCTCGGGGAGCAGATGTTGGGGGAGTAAGGTGCCTTGCTCAGGAGCACTAGACAGGGTAGGGAGAATCCTCTTGGATTTTTGGACAGATCAATCCAGGTTCGTCTTTTGTTGTTTCTCCATGGAATCGAACCAGAGACCAACCTGAGACCTTTTCTGCCCATAGTCCAAGTTTCTGCTACTAGACCACCGCCTCTAACATATGATTTTAGCTTGCCTTTCATTCTTGTGGTTCACAACAAAAAAAAAAAATAAAAAAAATAAAAGTAAACCCTCAGGACATAGGCTATACCAAGGTAACACTTCAACATTACATTACTTTAGCACTCTGTAGATTTCCGAGGCATAAATATGGAGCCGATGTATTACGCCTGGACCATACTGGCTGCGTCACAGTTTCTCCTCTGTGTTGCCCACAGCAAAGGGAGCCCCTCTCTCCCCGATAGTAAACACTGCTACTGAAGCTGTCTGAGTGGACATTGGTGAGAGTTTTGGGGCAGAAGCACAGCGAGAGATGTTGAGGGCTGCACATTGCAAAGATAGGGAGCAGGTTTTGAGGTTCCTGTGTGAGGCAGGGCTGAGGTAGTGATAACATGGATTTAGAAGGGGCCTTTGGCGGCTCCTCAGCCGGGTGACAAGGCTAACAAGGTGATAAACAAACTCGATCCCTTAAGTCTTGTGTCCTCTGAGGCTGGTCGCCAAACAACAGTGTATTTGGCCTGCTTAGCTCGTTGTGACATATTCCTTGCAGTGAAAAGGTTGAACGTTTGTTTTGTTCAGAATGAATGGGCAGAGATTTGGTGCATTATCGGAGTCGGGGCCAGTCTAATTCAATGAGCATCCCCACTGGACGTAGATTGGGGCTCAATATCTCAACAGCTCACTGGTATTTCGATTTTTCTGCATTGGTACCCAGCCCAGAGACCCAAACGCATGACCAAAAGAAATTAAAATTTTCAGATTAATTTAAAGCACATTTCAAACTGCAGTCATAAATAATGGCTGAATTGGAAAGGGTAAAAGCATTATTCTTACTACAAGAGACTAAATGAAGAGGAGATAAAAATAACTGCCCTAATTAACTTTTTTTACAAAATGATTATTGCCTAATGGCTGCACATATTGCCTGGCAAATATTTGTCCACGCTGCCACACCAGGCCTTATCCCAGTGTCTTTCTGTTGGCTTCAATACTTTGCATCAGCACCAAAGAAGAGCACCTGCTCTTATTTCAACCGGAAAGAAAGGCTGTTTTTTTTATATATATAACAAGCAAGAGACTAGCTTCTATCACAACTTGGATCTTGCCAAAAAGAAAAAAAACTTTCCTCACTTTGTAAAAATGTTCTCTCAGTGTTGTCTTTGAATGGCAGAAGATGATGGCACAGCTACACATACCACATACCTCATTTAACTTAATCAAAAACATGTGAAGTGCATCTAGACATTGACACAGCCACTACACAGTGTACGAAATTATATAAGCAGGAATATAATAATAATAAACAAATTCCATACTGAAAAAGGAGGTCAGTGCATGTCCAGTGTCCACACGTTTCAGGTGCATTTAAGTTAAATCAGGATAATATAATGGAGTGTATGAGGTCACTGTCTTTTCTAATTCTGATGTATGGTTTTGTAATTTATTGAATTTTTATTTCAAACGTATTTGTTAATTTCCGTTTAATTTATTCGTTTAAATGTGTCCAAAGCTGCACTCTAATGATGTCTATATGTCATCATCCCTCAGTCCTTTGGAGGCCCTTTAAAGTCGCTGCATTTCTAACAATTTGTGAAAAAATTTAGAAATGTAGTGTTCATTTTTCCGATGTGTCTCACCTACCTTCTTCACACTTCAGACAGTTGGTGTGAAAAGTGTTAAAATCCACATTTGAAAACTTGAGACAAGTAAAAACAAACGTGTTGCTTTGTGTTTTTTAACTGGCGGTCAGTCGATACGCGGAAGCGGCTGGTTGACTAATGATAGAAAGCTCCGACACCGTAGTTGAAGGATCTCTACTAATGCTGTCTGCAGAAATGTGATTGGTGTTGTCAGTGACCCAGAGTGTGATTGGTTTACTAATATTCAAATACGTCCTGAAGCTAAGAAACAGATCATCCTTGTTGGAAAATAGTACAGTAAACCTGGGCCTGTGATCTGCCCACAGAAAATCCCCAGAGAACCCAGAACATTGATGCCTTAGATAAAAGGGACACAGAGTCGGCCCCAGCATGTGGTACTATTGATGGGTCACAAATTCCAATTACACCCCCGCTTTAGTATGCAGGAGACTACTGGCAGCCATATGGGGACATGGAGGCCATTCTTCTTCAAGATGCTATTGATCACCCCTGCAGGTGAGGAACACACACATTGAATCATAAGAATAATACCCATCCTGGATTAATAATGGTAGTTAACTGTTGTGCTCTACAAATATCACCAGCTTCACCTTCATCCTCGAGAGATTGATGCTCAATTAACAACCTCTAGTCAGAAGAATATGTTATATAAGATTTGCCTTATAAAGGAAACATACATAGGAGAATTGAATTGAAACATCCCCATCGAAGAATCTATACCTATTTAAACTGCTGTTACATAAATTGCTGTATACATAAGCACATATATTCTTATTGCCAAACAATGTTAATATAGAAGATTCTTCTGACTATATACACACTGTTAACTACTATTTACTCCTAAAAAGGAGCTTGTATATTGCTGCTTAGAATCGCAAGTTCAGTTGAGCCGCACCCTCTCGCTTCTCCTTAACTGTGAAGTGAAAAGTAAGACATCCAAGGTCTGTTGTGTATGTCAGCTGCTGAATCTAGTACAAGTAGCCGACACTGGCATGCCATAAAACTACAGCCCCCTCACTTCCACAAACCATCAGAGAAACTGACTCTCTCCCCACCTTCAAGTCCTGCTTAAAAACTCACCTCTTCCGATCGGCATACTCATAATTTGTATTAGTCTGTTGTTGAATATTGTTTGTGTTCACGTTTGGTTTGTTTTTATTGTTCTTATGTGTATCTTTTTTTGTTTGGTTTATCATGAAGGGCATCCTTGAGTGTTATGAAAGGCGCCCATGAATACAATGTATTATTATTATTATTTAAAAAAGCATGGTACAAAGTACCCGGGCCACCGCTGCAAAAAAAACGCAGTGGAAACTCAACAGTTCTGTTGTTTATTATTGTTAGTGATAACAGAATTAACCGACATTGGCAAGATTAAGTTGGTACTTGGAGGTTATAAACGTTGACACTTTTTCGGTTAATTGCACAGCCTTAATAGAGTATTTATCCCGAGCTCCCGAGGATAAAATGCATTTCCTATCCAGATATGAATGTCTCCAGTGCCCATATTGAGATCTGACTGAGATCCAATCACTCTGTACAGCTCATTTGTACAAGTCCAAAACCACAACACAAGATTCCATCCACAGGTCTCTCCACTAACTTAAAGACTGAGGAGAGGGCTGTTTTGTGTGTCTAGTGGCTACTGGCTGCTAGGAGCATAACAGGAACAGTCGCACATGATTATTATTCCTGCCCATGTAGTGTTGGATTGACAATGCAATTGCATTTACATGTTTACTTCAATGTGGGCACAATGCCTCCCTGACCACTTCACATCCACAAATTACAAAATCCTCAATTCATCCTAGGTGCATATACACCTGTATTTTCAGGTGGTGAAGCACTATCCGACTTTATCATTATCGCATTATCAGCTCAAACATATTATAATGCAGAGTCTGGAAAATATACCTCAGAGAACGTCTGAATGTTTCATTTCTTCTGAATAGACCAACAAACAAGGATGTTTTGATTCTCTTTTAGCCCCTAAATCCACATTTGTATATTCTACAGTAAGTTCTTAACATTTGGCATGAAATGTTGTGTCTAGGTTGTAGCTCTCTGTGGACGCTTTAGAATTCACAATGAAAACGGGTTTCTGACAGCAACAGTTAAAAGGAGAGGATCCATTGACTCCAGCTCAGCAGGAGTTCATGTTTCAGGATTAAAGAGGCTTCCCCCTCTAAGACCGGGAAAACCAAACTGAGCACGGCCGGGTAGGCAGGATGTATGAAAGCTGTCAGCGCATTACAGTGCAGCAACACTACAGAGCAACTGCACATCCCCATCTCTGGGAAAACTGATGCTGGATGGGAGGCAGATGGACTGAATGAGGCTTTAGATTTCTTCGCAGCTTAATGTTGATTGAGTCAGTGGAGGACCTCAGCTCCATCCTGCAAAGCCCCCAGCTGTCACGTAGTCTGGTGAAGGCAGCACATCCAGGGCAATGTGGAAGTGAAAACGTGCTGCACACAGACGGAAGTTCTGTTGGCCTTTGGCAAAAGCATCTAGCACTTAGAAGACAGTAAGAAAGATTGATACAGCTGCCACACAGCACATAGGTCTCAGACAACTGGATTTTTCAGACAAATCCTTTTTGAGATTAATGTTATTGAGTTCATTGGTATTGTTTTCATTAAGAAGACTTTTGTGCTATACAAGTCCGCAGAGAAATATGACTATTGCCTGTTTAAAGCCACAGGCCTGGTCTCAGCATGAAGATATTGTTTCAGATGAAATTGTGTTGTATAAAGCACATTCTTAACATCTCGTTTTTACTTTTATTATTTTTCATGTGCAACCTGCTTTGGATATAACAGGCAACAGTGTCATTTTATCATTTTCCTGGACCCAGATTTCAGTTTCTGTGTCTTGTTCTCCTGCAGACATATTTATCCCTCAGAGGAGGGATTCATGTTTTGGAGGAACCTAAGCTCTTTAAATATTAACCATCCACGATCAGGTGCTGAGCTTCTGAGCTGTGACTGTGATTCACATCTAAATCGTTGCAGCCACCTCATCACAAATTGTGTTTTCATTCTCAGCATCTTTGTTTCAGACGGAGAAGTGCAGATCACATCATTTGTCCATATTATTAATAATCAAAATTAAACTCGACTCACAGCACAGAGTTATTTTGAATAATTAAGCTTCATTCATGATTAGGATCTTCATTGTTTTGCTACAACCTATGACACCGTTCAGACCTGGCATTAACATCTGTCCCGAATGATCAGATCCGGCTTGGATGCTCCCAAATGCTTGTGAATGCAAATCCATCCTGGGCCACATAAGGACCACCAACCCAGCTGATGTATTCAGTGTCATATGTTGATTTGATTATGACCAACACGTAATGATTGATTATCTTAAAATCTCAATAGCTACTTGAATGAATTCATTCATGCGATCCCTCCTTACTGCGCTTGCTGTCTTTCTCTCTTTCTATGGATCTCTTGCTTGTGCCGACACACGACACAAAAACAATTGGGTAAAAACGACATAACTAGCTCTTTGGGAACACACGTCAGTTGGGTTTATTTGCATAGAGAGCGAGGAAGTGAGATCTGATCACAAGTGGTCACAGGAGACACATTCAGGATGTATTTTAATACCAACTGCGTACAGACGAACTTAACGTTGTCCACTTGTGACCGGCTCTCAAGTCTGAGCATGGTCTGTGACAAGGGAAATCAGAGGCATGAGTCATCATATCCCAGCATTTCAATCAGGCCCACACACAGGAATTAAGATCCCCCCCCCCCCCTTTGACGCACACTCTAAGCTGCACAAGAGGACAAGCAAATCCCCAAACTAAAATCATTCTTATCGAAAAGAAAATTTAGAAACAGTAGAAATGTGATGTGTCCTTCATCCCTCTCACCTTTACTCTCACCTCCAACTTCTCTGTTTGCTTCACTTATTTCATCACCAACTTTCTCCCTCTCATCAGTCCCTCATATCTCCATGTACCACAGTGCTGGAGGCCGTCAGCACTGTGTGGCACACCACTGAGGGCTGCAGACACATCAACTCCTCAGGCACAGTAATTATTTGGCTCTTTTATTGTTGAATGCACTGCTGACGGCTGGCCTGAGGGGAGTCAAATATCTTTTTTGCCACACTCCAACTTTCTTGGAGGAGACTCAACAGCCGCTAGCCGCTCTAAACACTACTCTCCAAAATTACCTGAGGTGCAAGTGAGAAGGACACAGGCATAGACTGTCATACTCAAAGTTAGCCGCAAGTTTAAATTAGTTTTGTATTCCATTGAATGCACCAAGAGAGATTTTGAAATCACCACGCAACTTGATTGGTCTTGTGCAGTGTATAATTTTGGTATCTATTTAATTAATGTGGTGTTTTTTTGATAATCTAATGAAAATCCTGCTCTGACTTTGGTTCTGTGTCTAAATAAGTATTAGCTTCTGGTGTATATTACCCTGATACTGTCTAGAACAGATGTTTTAAAGTTATGTCTCCTTCGGTCTTCTGAAGATCAATGGAGACCAGTCGTGTTGCTATAGCTTTAGACAACTTTTAAGTGGCATGTACAAAATAAAGTGACTTCATAAAATGCCTTAATGCCTACATTTGGTCAAGAAAGTTAGTATATAGCCCTATAGTTGAGAAAAAGGTTAAACTTATATTCAGTGTGTTTCAAGATTGAAATTTCACTGCAATATCTGTGCATGTCAATTACTGTGGGATAAGGCGAGTTAGACACAATTTTGGTGAATAACATGTGGGTAAGGTCGAGAATGGCTTAGAACTTTTTGTTACTTTTACAAAGCGAAGAGTTTTTGAATGATTTTGAACCAATGTCCATATTGAAAGATGTATACTGACAGCCTCCTAAAGACCCTGTGGTAGTGTAGTATCAAACCACTTTCACATTTTGGGGAATTGTCCATCTGTGACATGGAAAAGTGTCCATGGTGCCCTGGAGGCAGCTTACGTGTTACGGGTGCTCCAAGTTGCAAGCAAAAAAAGTCTAAGCAGAAAGGGGCTTAAGACAAACGTACCAGCCAAGAACCAGTGGATGGATTCTTTAGAATAGATATATGGAGAGAAGTACATTTAAATTAAGTTGTTTTTTTAAGACAATTGGTCGAAATGACTTACCTATGTGTCGATTTCTAGGATTGGGTATAGCTGTTGGCCTTAGGCAAGACATTGAACCCAGAATTACCCCTCATAGAAAAAGTTCTGCCGATAGATTCACTGTATGAATGTGTGTGTGAATAGTTGAACAATAAACTGTACTGTTAGATGTACAGACTATGTTCGCTCTTTTTTGATTTTACTTTGACGAGTACTGTTTTTTTCTGTGTGTGTTCCCTAAATGAGAACTTAATAAAAGAAAAAATATAACAACAAAAAAATTAAATGTATTCTGAAACTCACCAAGTCAAATTTTCATATAGTTTTTGCATGTAATATTACTACATTAACACAAGGGCAATGGAGTCACCGCTTAAGTAAATATACAAAGAGTGTACCACTGATCCCTTGCTTTCAATTTGGTGAGATGCAAAGCAATCAGTGGGATTGCTGCAAATACTGAGGAGACACCGTAACAGCATTGATCGCATATTACTATGCGATGGATGCCGTTACACCACCACTGCTTGACGACTGTGATGAAAAATTAGAAAGCAATGAGTGTTAAGGGACCACAACAATCCTCTAGCCTATATGACTGGCCAGTAAGCCAATTTAAAATCTCTGGAGCTCTGTTCAATAATGCCCTCTGTTACGGATGGGATTATTCAAATGAATAGTCAATACATAACGTTTCCTTACACTCTTGGAGAACAGGGCAACATCAAAAGGCAATTTGCAGTAATGTCCAGTTTCCAAATGTAGTCAGATACAATTGACTGCACTTACATTGCCATAAGAGGTTCATTTGAAAGCAAATGTCTCTATATGGATTGAAGCGTGTGACTTTAAGAAATGTGACATGTGAATAATTTGTCTTTTCAAATTAGACTTTGCATCGGCCGACTTAATCAACGACAAAAAGCCATGCACTGGTTCTGGGGACAGCTACTAGATGTTTTACAGCTACCGCCCCCTCACCAGATCCTCAACGGGAACCTACTTGACATCTACCGCTCCAATAATCGACCATGTAGGAAATGATGGTCACCACATGTTAGTCTATGTATTTAATTGTTACCAAAGCCATGAAATAAAAAAGATTGCAGGGTAAATTTTGGTTTATGTGCACATTCACTAACATTGATATGTATGGATCCTGATTCCTATGTGTTGTAATATAAATTAAGCCACAGATGTGTACATGGGAGATTTTTGAGTGATATTTTAAGACACTGTTCTCTACAATCCTCAAACTATTTTAATACCGTATAATCAATAATACCTCAAGAACCACTTTTTGGCTATGTCATTCAATTTGTAGGCTGGAGTCAACACTGTTTCATCGAGCTGCATAGTCCTCTCCTTTTTAATGACCAATATATCAAAGAAGTAGTTCAATATTACAATCAAATTCATGAATCAAGAGAGTTTGATCTTGTGAAAGGCCTGAGTAGAAAGGTCAAAAATGTACAAGAAATATTATCAGTGAAGAAAAAAAAAGCAGCTGTAAGTTACACAAACACTATGTAACTTTAACGAGCAACAGCGCCCTCTACAGCTACACAATTATTTTTTAAGTGGCAGTTATTTCTGTTGCGCTTAGTGTTAGAATCTTTGTCTGAGTCCTACATGGCTCTGACGTCAAAGAATATCAATATCGCAACCTGCATAGTCTCACACTGTATAAATACATTATAATTATAATACTCTTTTCCAAAAGTTCCCTCAGAGAATATCGGAGATCAATACTGGTTTTTAAATGACTTCTAAGTATTTTTCGAAAGTACTGCACATCTTACAGGAAATTGAACCAAAGTTGCACTGACCAAATATAGGTTATCGGTTTGAGGGTTGGGAATAAAAGTGGCACCATTCCACGTATTAGAACTCAGTACTGTCAAACTAATTGTGAAGCTGTTATTTTCAGGTAAATCAAAAGTTGCAAGAGTTTTGCTTTAGGCTACCTTGTTTATCTTGTGTATGTTTTGACTTGTGAGAACCAAAGACTGGCAGGATGTTTGGTTGGCTTGGTGCCAGATGACACTTCAGCAGAAGGGACAGACTCTCTAGTCTGGCTTGTGTGCTGACCGCCTCTGGGGCTTTTTCACATTCCCCAAAACCATGGCTTTGAATACTACTTGAATAATTTGAATACTCATTTACCTCAGGGACACAAGTGTTCAGAATGTCTAACCATTCTCTCCGAGACGTACTTTACACACAATGGTCTCACAAATCTCCAGAAATGGACTGCACTCATTGCCAGAAAGGAAAACAGTCTAGCTCCAGGGATACAAACGCACTCTATCATTCCTCTGACCAAAAGCTGTGAGTTCCAGATGTAGTCATGATGGAGTCATCAATGCGTTTTGTCTTAATATGTACCTCAAATCTCAGTTTTAAGTGGCTTGGCAACTTCACTTGACATTTAACACAACCCTCCAAATGGCACACATTGATGAACTCTTCCTGCATGGACCCAATGCTCTTTCTGTCCTGAAAAACATTGTTTCTAATCTGCCACATCTCTAACACTCCTGACACTCATTAAATTACATCACTCATTGTGAACTCTTCATCATACTCAGCATTTAAGATGTCCTTCACTGAACTACCAGGTACGTTTTTTGTATTACTTACATTCAATAGGTTGTGACAACGAAGGCTTGAATTCCTTCAATGGTTTTGTCACAAGAGTTGTCATTGGTAAGGACTTGGGTGCAGAGTATCTGTCATAGCGCCTTTACTCCTATACGACTTAGAGTCACTGTCATTTCCTGCTACCATTGATCCATCTGGGTACTCACACTGACCCTTTCTATAGTCCCCTGATGCTTTTCAACACTGATGGCCCTCTCTGTCATTCTGCTGCTGCTGAGGAAAGGGGTGAAAAACCTTAAGCCTTGGCCAGAACCATGACAGTTTGATCTGTCGGTCAGTTAGTCAACCACTTCCATTCCTATCCTATAAATAATTAAAGATTAAGAAATCTTTTGGGTATAAGAGTATCCAACATTAAAGGACAAGGCCTAGGGCAAGAATAACTAGAACTACACAACGTAAAAGTAATAAGGCAATCACAATAGCAAAATAAAAGGATAGAAGAGAATACATTGCAACAAGAAATTGTACCAAGAAAGAAACAAATCCAAGATAAAAAAAAAGGCTCTTGAATACTGTGGTTATATAAAAGCTTAATTAGCGAAATCAAACTAAATTGTAAGACAAAACTATAATTTGAGAGAAAAGACAGTCCTCTAAAGTGGATCCTCTCAGACATTACTCTCTGGGTCTGAACAGAAAAAGCTCAAACAATCCTGGCCTGTGGCCACTACTCAAGGATTTCAGATACTTCCCATCCATTCTTACATGCCTGAAAACGCACATCACCTCACCACTCGGGTACACTGGGCAAGCGTGTGCTTGTGTAATAGCATTTGTCCTGCACACATAAGCAGTTGATTCATTATCCAATGCTTGATTTAACTGCACAACAGCTGTTAGCAAAGACAACAGGACCAGTAAAGCTTGGAATCCATAATCAATGTTGCGTTTTACACTGCTGAGGTTTATGTCGTGGGGGTCAAGTGGGTCATGTGATAGGACATGGAAAAATCAGCAACTAGATCGTGAAAGAAAATACCCAATCAGTTGTATCTAGGTAATCATTTTCTCAATTTGTGTAAAACCCAGCAGCCCCAGAGGTTTCAGACTAGAAAGACCAGCAGCTCTGGAAAAGTGTGGACGCCAGTCGTATCAGGATCGATACATGGGCTTAAACCAAATTCTTTTGATTAATGTGTTGATAATTTTTCAATTCATCAATTAACAATCGGATGACAAGACAAAAGCTACATTTGACCCGTTCCAGCTGTTTATTTAAAAATAAACTTCATCCTCTTGTACAATGCTGTTTATACCTATGACTAAATTCTGACTATTCATAATCCAAGTTCAAGATGTCTGAGATTTACCTAAACTCAAGATACCTTCAAGTATGGAAATAAAGACTATAATATAATATAATCCAGGCTTGCTGTGCTCAGGCTTTAATGATAATTCAACAGATTTTTCTATACTGAAAGATCCCACAAACACATGAAGGACCAAAGTAGTTTGAATGTTACTTTGTAATTACAGATGTTGAAAGTTGGAGTTTTGTCTGTCTGCCATGTACTGTTGCTCTCTAGACATGTTTCTGCCTTGCAGCAACCAGATGCTTCCACTCCTCAGAGCCCAGATCACTGTGAGACTCTCAAGAGGGAGGTGTACTACACTGTCAGGGGGAGACACGCATCAATTAGAAATGAGCAACTAAACTACCCATGACGCTCTGGTCATTACTTCCTGTGTTTTGAGGTCTGGACTGTTGGTCCAGCACCACATGATAAATTACTCTGCTTATTTATAAGAGCCCTGGAGCTGACAACCCCCAACCCGCACACCCACAGTCTATCGCCAAAGCACCCATCAAAATTTAATTAAGAAATGTGCAACGAGACACAATACACTCCAGTGTATAAAGACAAATGGTAAACAATAAGAAAATACAGCATGACACGTGGATTGTATTTCCTCAGACATACTGCTAAATCAATATGTCATCAAGCATCCCTTGAAGGGGAGAGAGAACACGTTTTCTGTTATTCTTCAGCTCAACAGCTTGTATGGATTTTCTCTCGACATGTTTATTCAAGTATTTCAATAAAAACTGAATAGAGGGAGGGGGTCAGAAGAGGAACAGACACTGAGGATAAAAGTTGTATTATCAAAACCAGGTAGACAACATTTGGCCCTAAATTGGATAAATGTAGAACTGCAAAACTCATTATACACAAAGTGAAAGAAACTTTGTAATGCAGACACAAATGGCTCTAAAGATAATTTTAAAAAGCCGGGCTCGTGATGAACCAGCCTTTACTTCCTTTGTCACGCAAGGTATTGCCATCCTACCCATCAACACGCTCTGTTGGCGAAACAAACACGTGCAAGCACAGGTAGATTGCTTCCCCCAGCACTTTGTTCTAGACTGAAAAGTTTCACTATTCCATAGATTGTGTGGACCTTCTGCGCAAAATCAAATTGCCCCGGTGATGATTATCTAACTTTCCTATAAAATAAAGCATTGCTAAAAACTGCACTTACCTGTGGTATCCTATAGTTAATCCATGGTCTCGAAATTGAACCAACAAACTAGTATATTTGATAGCGATCGGGCTCATTTAACTTTCCTAGTGCCATTCTAGCTATATGAACCTAGACCCATGTGCTCCCCACTATGCAGTAGCAGCTGTTCCACTTAAGCTCCTTTTCCACCGGTCAAAAAACACCCACAAACTGGGATTGAATACAAAGGTCAAATGACTGAAGTAGACACAGATTCCAATTGGCAGTGATGGAAACAAGACATCAGGGTAAATGCGCTAATTTGGCAAGACAGTGAGGTGAGAGGGAACCTCAGTGTTCGGTGGAGGAAAAAAAAAAAAAACTGGACTGGCATTGGCTAACTTTTCTTTTTTACATTTTTAAAAACCTCCTAATTTTGGTGTAAAAGATATTATGTAACACTTGCCCGCTTGGTGACATAGTGAGTATCTTCAGGCCTCCAGGAATATCTCTCTGTTTTGCTTCTGTTTTCCTGCTCCCATTGTTTTTTATTTACCAGTTTTTTTTCACTTTTATACTTAAATATGTGAATAAAAGGCTCAGGTCAGCTCTGTCACAACAGGACAACTACACACAATTATAATCTGTCCTATTCTTCCATCAACTCCTGTTTCACGACTGTCTGCCAACAGTCTTTACTCCCGTATAGGAGGTTTAAAGTAAAATGATTCAACACAGCCGGTAGGTTTGGATTCCTCGACTCTCTTGGTCAACAGAACAAATTCTCTGATCCAAGTTCATCTATGTTGAACTCTATGAAACAACATTTTCAGGAATTAATTTTTAAAGTTTTGAATCATGGTGTGTCCCAGACTTCAATTACTGCTCTTCCTCAGTGTGTGTGTGTGTGTGTGTGTGTGTGTGTGTGTGAAACCGTTCTCTTCAGCGCCTCTTTGTTTGATTTAATTCACATTCGAGTGGTTACTGTGATATAAGTGTTCAATAATTTAGTAGGGCCCCCAAAGGATGTTATAAAAGTGGAAATTGGCCTTGGTAGGAAAAAGGTTCTCCATCCCTGGTCTAGATATTCATACTTTCAGAGGGACTGAGGACATGGTAGCAGACATGCTGTCACAGGGTTATCATGTATAATGACTTTTAACACTTTTGTTTGAGTGTATGAGTGTGTGTGTACATGTTTGTGTGTGTGTCAACCTGTGTCTCTTTTTCTCTTTCTCTTGTCATGGCTTCAGATCCATCTTTTAGCACATCGGATGATTGAATTTATGTGATTGTACATTCTGAAATTTCTTCTAGATTCATGGCATTACTTACAGATACAAATGACATGTCTACAAATCAACCAGAAGTGCAAAAAAAAATGCAGTTCGAGTGCAGAGTATTGTGCATAGTGGAATATGTAAATAAATAAGAAGTACAGTTAGAAATATAAATGGAATATGAACAGTATTAAGAGGTAAGGTATCATATAAGAACGATATATACCTATATATTAAGAATCATATAAGGCGCTAATTAATCCAACCAATGTGACCCTCATATTATGCATTTTTCCCTTTAGGAATTTATCGTTGTTTTAAAATACAGAAGGAACGCCCACAACCTATGCTTTTAAAAGCAGTCCTGCAGAAAAAAATGCTCTTATTTTGATAAATAAGACAAAGACGTAATGGTTTGTCTCAGTTGAGTTACATTTAGTTTATTGAGTTTAACAAGCGACTGCATTTCTCCAGCTTTGTCAAGCCACTGAAAGCCAACAACAATCAACTGTTTAAGCTGAACAGGAGAGATTTAAGGAGGCTGCAGCTTGGTTCATAACACATTCCAAATTGAATGCAAAGGCAAACAGATGCAAGACTGTTTCTGGGGAACAAATGAGTTTGCATGCAGGCCCACACACACACACACACAAAAACACACAGTTCTAAAGGGTCCAAGCAATGCAGACGAATCCTCTTGGCATGGTGATTTATTCATTTGCTTCTAGCAATAACTGAGAATATTGTTAGCGCCCCACCCATAAATCTATGTTATTTTCCTCAACATAGAGATTTAGAGAGCAGAGGCTGCCAGGGGAAATTGTGATGATGAAGCACGATCGTGACTTTTCCACGAGGAACGCACAAAACAGCGACCACAAGAGTGTTAATGTGGGACATTGTGTGATTTCAGACCATTTGTGTGTTGACGAGTCACTGACTTCATGGGGAGCTGAGTGATCGAACGTCCACACAGACCCACACACACATATACACATAGCATGTAGTCAGTACAGTCAGTACAGTACACAAGATGATGAGCAGTGTACTGTGCATGTCATTTCTCCACAAGTGCAGCTTCAGAGTAGCACCTGAAGCTCCATTCCTTTCAGGGTAACTCAAACTTCCTTTATAAAACGAATCCCTTCAACCTCACCCTAGTCGGTGGAAGTTATTATCTATTGTGCAACATTGTGGTGGAATACAAACGCGGGTCATCGATTGACAAACACTTTTCTTCAGCAAAACATGCACACAGTCTGCACAACAGTCAAGACGAATAACTGTGACAAAGACTGTTGCATCCATATCTATAGCCAGTGCTGAAAGAATCAAGGGAAGTTAGATTAAAGATGCCTGGTTAGTGATAACATTAGTATATTGTTTTCATAAATCGCCTCTGTCACTATGTAAATATCTTGCCATCATTATGCAGATTTACATAACCAATTAACCTGGGGACTGTAATCCCATACAAGCTCTGAGAAAGTGCATTGAAAGACACAAGCAATCGGATGTGCCAGAATTGTCTTCAGGTAAACAAATAAGAGCTGTTTGTTTTAGGAGACAGGAAAGAACCATTTAAAGGCATTGCTCAGGGTTCGATCTGTAAAAGCTAAAAAACCACAAACCAAGCCCCAAATCTTGTTTTGTCATGGATTTCATGTTATACTAGAATTTTAACAGCCAAATTAACAGTTTCGAAATGAGGTTATGACCGTTATTAAATATCGAGGATTAAAGGACTAGTCTCATCTCAATTTCATTTTTATATTTTTTTAAATATTAGAGCTTTTGTATATTCCTCCTTCGACAGGATAAAGTGACCAGTGATGGCAGACATTTCACATGTGGGTGAGGGGCTTCCTAATGGGCCTCCCCAACATGTCATAGGCCCAGCGAACTGTATTGCCTGGGCCTCAGGTGTGCAGCATGTGACTCAAGAGATATAAAATTTAAATATATTCCCTCAATATTCAACAAAACAGTATACTAAGTTTAGTGTATTGTCAACTTTTAACTTGAGTGCATTCAAAGGGATGTTGTGTGTTTGTGTGTGTGTGTGTGTGGGGGGGGGGGGGTTGTAATTGGATTCTTAGATAAACACAACCCACTTGAAAGCAGCAGTGATGTTGTTGGTGATTTCTTTTCAATATCATGTCAGATGAACTATTTATCCCAAAATATTATTTGTATACTGTTTTCAAGTTTAAATTGATTAAAATCTATTTTTTTCCCCAAAGGATCAATTAAAGCGATAAACTGAGCTCAAAAACCTTTCTGAAATGTCACGATCAATATCTATTTTACTTCCTTGGTAAATCGTGGTTTAATTACAACACACAATTAGTGTATAGACAACTGGATAATTAAAAGAACCCAACACAATAATAGAATGTTTTTCACAGCAGCCATTTTGGCATAAAGACGTGGCTAGACACCGGTGTTATTAGTGACATCGATGAAGTTTCTATTTAGGTACGGAGCCCTAATAAATATGGTGAGGAACATCCCTGTTTAACTAATATTTCATGTCAACATGGCTGCTGGGGAAAAAATATCCAAGATTCCTGCTGTCGACACTCGCCTGTCTGCTGGCCTGGACGGGACCTTGCTCCCGTCTGCAGTTCACGCAGGATGGCACAAAGTGATTCAGACAGCATGCTTCAAATGCTGGCTGCGGTGTCAGGCATGTTATGTCTGGTCTGGGGCTGCGAGTCTCCACCAGGACCCAAGAGGCATCCACCCTGCTGCTGCACATACTCCCCACGGCTGAGGGCATGGGCCGGCGATTCCCACACAAGCACCGATCAAAAGATTTACCTGGAGACTGTTTTTGACTCTCTCTATCTTCCCTCTCTAGGTAAAGATTCAAAACATAGTAGGAAGGTGCATTATACGGTGCAAGATATAAGCTGATACTTGCACATTCCGTCATTGGTAAATACCGATTCTCCTGCTAGTTTTATGTCTAGTTTCTAAATCATTGTTTCTCCCTCTCAGTGTATATATAATGGTACCATCATTATCTTGGCAGCAGTAAGTATCGCAACTGTCAACTATGTGGAATGTTGAGGTAGTTGTAGTTCCTGCAATTATCACCATTTTCTTTGAAACTAAATTATCTGTTAACAGAGACAATACACAGTAGAATGGCCCATTAAGAAAATGTGTATTAGTGGTAGTTGGATACAAAAAGTTCTAAAGAGCTCCACTTCAACTTCAACTGGGTACTTCTTCAGCAGAGGAATTTTACTTGTAACAGAGTAGTTTTCCATGTGGCATTTGAGTACTTTCACTTAAGTAAAGGAAGAGAATACTTGATCATCAATTTCATAATAATAATAACCCCACTTTGATTTACTTAGAGAGGAAGAAAGTAGAAGACACATGGCCACTTTTTATAATAGCTTGTAAATGTATGGACATTCGCAACTTATTGTCATAATGTTGAGAGAGTTCAGATCCCTATGTCTGATCATTGCATACGACTCCTGTATGGAAATGGTTCAGCATGTACGTTCATGAAGGACTTTCCAATCAGCCCATATATATATGTAGACACATACATACACTCAATCACTCAACATCTAAAAATATAGAGTTTTCATGATGAGATGTTGAGTGAACCTCTACAATGTGTTGTTTAAACCCTTGACGTTTAGTTGTCTTTGCTGAATGTAACAGCAGCAAAGAGTAAACATGTGAACACTGCCTCAAATATGTGCATAAATCATAATTGTGTGTAACAGTCAGGAGTCTCAGTGTGTTTCCTCTGAGTTCTTCGTGTGGTGGGTATCATCAAGTAAGAAGCAGAGGACTTTGGTGAATCTTCGGCAAATCGAAGGAACAGAGGATTAACTTTTCTTTGTGGACTTTACCATCCTGCTTTGGATTACAAATGGGAGTTGAGGTTTTTTGTGCTCACAAACTGTCATGGACATGAGATCTTAATGTGGATTACTGGAATGTGTATGGATTTGTGGCTCTTCACTGGCTCACATATAGCGCCATGGCTAGGGATCGATTACAAAGGCCATGAAGTCCCCCCTCCCCCCACCCACCCACTAATCAGTACTGTGTTTTTCACTATTATTCATCAATAAACTCTTTAAGTTGCATTTAAAGAGAAGTTGTGAAAAATGACTTTGTGATTCTTTCAAGATAGTATAACTACAAATGCACTAGTGTTAAACATCATCAATGGTTCTTTAAGGTTACTTTAGTCAATAAATCCATTAGATCCTTGAAACCTTACATGGCCTTTACAGTAATTCCTTGCAATAATAATAAATACACTTTGTGCCATCAGTAGCCATACTGTAAACAAAGGAACACTTTGTATTTGTGTGTCACCTTTTATTCTCTAAATACAATGTGAACTTTGCTCAGCCGTTACTGGTATTTGGCGTACAGAAGCTTTGTGAGCTGGTGTTGAGGCCATCTGGGCTGGAGAATCAGAGTGGTCCTGGCCTCCTGCTCGGTGCTCCAAATACGCAGAGTGTTCCCTGATGCTCAGGGAAGTTATACAGGGTTCAGACCTGCCCTTGATTGAACCTCGACACATAGCTGGCTATAACTTCCTGCTTGTCAGGTTTCTCATACTAGGCAGAGAGATCCTCAGGTTTTGAGATCTTCAGCACCTCATTCACATATGGGGCCGGGTCCTGAAAGACCTTGTGAAAGATGAGGTCCAACAGGTTATCCACGTAATCTGTAATACAAATTGGGAAAAGTTGGACATTTTGCACTTTTGGTATTTATTATTTTCTTTTTATAATTATTTTATTCTATTCATCGTGAAGACGATAAATAAATGGTCTTTAAATCGTTAAGACCATTTAAAGACAGCAGTTAATTGATATGTTATTTATGTTTCACATACTGTTTGTACATTGTTTGGATTTTAAATAAAGCCTGTGAGAATCACGAAAGGTTGCATCTGCTTTCACCGGCTTTGCTGTACACTCGCCCTTCTTATATATTACATCTGTCCCCCGCCGACACACAGGACACACCTCAAACAGCTCCAGGGGGCAGTTTCATAGACAATATATGTGGGTGTCTTATGAACAGGGTTGGAAGATTCCATTCTATTAGAACGACAAAGATTTCACCAAAAGGCTGCAACAGCTAAAAAAGTATAGGATAGTAATCCATCTGATTATTGAAATGTTTAGATTAAATATTGAGTCACTCACGTCACATCTGCTGACTCAGTCAAGACTGTAATCGAGTCATCAGGATCATAGGTAGCATCCTGTGGCTCTCCGAAGTCCATACTTGAACAACTTGGGTTGTCCTCTCCCTCCTCCAAGCGAGGTCTCTTACAGCTGAGGTCCCAACACAGACATCATTGCAGCAGAGTTTTCTGTTTGCCTATGATAAAACAGAAATAGAAGATAGTTACTTCTAACTTCTAGCTAACAGCTGCCGGCTGCTACGGCCGGCGACCGTAGCAGCTACTTACGGCCTAGTGGCTGCTGTAGCTGGAAGTTAGCTACGGACGCCGGCCGTAAGCAGCTGCTACGGTCGCCGGCCGTAAGCAGCTACTGACGGCCGACGGCCGTAGCAGCTACGGACGGATGGCGGCCGTAGCTAACTTCCAGCTACAGCAGCTACTAGGCACACACGAGCGGAGGGGGGGAAAGCGCGTGGAGAGCACAACACTCACAAACCTGCCGTGGGATCACCGTTCACCGTGGACTCAGACGCCATCTTCTCCCTAAGACTCTCCAGCCGTCGACGATTAATTGTTCAATAACGTTATTAATAGTCGAACATGAAAGTCTCTCCCTATCCCCCACCACTACATACTAGCCCCCCACCCATTCACACACACGGCACAACATGCTAACGGCACTAGCCTCCACACAAAATGTCTAAAAGAAGCAAATACCAGAATTATTTAAAAAAAATACTAACATTTCCCTCGTCTTCAGTGTTGCGATGGAAAGATGGCACCGACCCCTCTTTCAATAACAACCTTTTCAAGAATCTGTTGTTATATTGGCCCAGGTTGATAAAATAGTTCCGATTCAAAGTGGTGGCAGGAACGTTGCCATCATATATGAACTCAATCCATCTCAATCTTGTGCAGCTGACCACTGAGCATCTCAGTTGTCGAATTCGATTCATGCTGCTAGTTAGCTTATCCAAGTGTTTCCAAGGCTTGCAAGAATGAAATGGCGGCTGGACACCGATGGACCTACCGTCTATAAAGTGGGAGGGTCCAACTAGGGGTGGGTCGAGTGGTAGTGGGGGAGTGCATTGAGCTATGGGGGAATGTACTAAATGGGCTACGTCATGGACTATGACGTATATTTCGGTCGTAATTCCATTAGCCGCACTCTAGCACATAGTTTCTGAAATAGAGGAACCACAACAAATCGCGGGAGTTGTTTTTTTCCAGAGTTTTTGGGACGGTAGACATGCCAGATACCCCAAATAATGTTTAGAAGCACTACAAAAGTGGAATTTTCATAATATGTCCCCTTAAAAATACTCCCAAAATTCAACATGCATTTCTTGGTTATTCAGCAGTAAATGCCATATAAATATTACATACTACATACCTGCATGTATTTGAGGGTTAAACAACTCAATAATCAGTTTTTTACTAATCTATGCTCGCCTGTCTCCAGCTTCCTGGATGCAAAGTTAAAGGAGTCCCCAGGGAAACAAGCACCGGTGCTATTTATCATTCCGAGATGGTTCAAACGTGCAGGAAAGGCATAGGTGCTAGGTGAAGTATGTAGGGTTTGTTTGTCGGCTGTGTGCGGGGTTTAGCATGTAACTTGATTGATAGTTTGTCATGATTTGATTTGTCATGTGTATGTTTTTTCAGGTTGATGAGGGAATGAAAAAGACATCACTTCAAGTCCCCCTGTCATTGGTTGCACTATAGTTAGGACTATGGCTCTGTCCGACATCCCTCACTAATCGTCAGTTTGCCATTTTGTAATGCTGTCTGAATGTTCAGAGAATCTTTTAAAACACGTTATAGTGGACTCATTTTATTGGACGATGCAACTCTCGAAAACTAGTGCACAACCGATGGTCACTATCCGAGCAATATATAGAGAAATGTCAGAGAGGAGAGAGGGCACTAGGAACAGCTGAACTGTCCTACAAATATAAACACGAGCAGAGCATCACAGCACAAACTGAAGCAAGCAAGTTTAGTTCTACATTTAAAGATGGTCATTCAATGTGCTTTAGCATCAGTGTTGAGGCACACACGACCACAAACCTGTCCAGTCACCTGACCGCCCTGTGTCTCTGGTTTGTGATCAGCTCTGTGTAGCTCTGATGAAACAACTGGTCTGGCAGGTTCATGACGTGTGTGGATATTCAATCCATTCTCAGTGGTTTAGCGAACTACTTCCCTCTGTGTGAAAACAGTGGGTGCATTTGGAATGGAAACACATCCTTTTTCCCTCTCAGCGTATTTCAGCTGTTCAGTAGTTTCAACCATGTGCCTCAACTTTGAAACAGTCGTCTATCAGGGAACAAATTAAAATAAGGCGAATTTCTGTCGTACCTTTGTCCATCAATTAGGCTTACTTGATTTGAATTTTACACTTAAAAAATAAAAAGGTTGCAGTACCAGATGTTCATATTTCAAAATTCATATTTCTCTTCCATTTATAGATAGTTAAACAGCACATGGTTTGAGGGTATGAGTTAAATTAGTCCAAGTATACCAATGCGTGCAGAATTATCATAACGCTTCGAGTCACATACAGTTCACAGTATATCAAACACCACGAGTGAATCTGGAGGCCTCAGAAGCACCGTCATTTGACACTTGAATTATGATAAAGTGATTAACCTCAGCACCGATGATGCTGCTTTTGAACTCAGTAGTGACCTCTCTCACAGTTTTGATAAACTGGTGCACTGGAATGTATGGCCCTCGGAACAAAACCAGTAAACTGGGTGTATAGGAGATGTGGTGATAATTTATCACAACAGCAGATTTAACAAGACCCTCCAGTGAGAGAGAGAGACCACCAATCTCCTTCACTGTGTTGCCAGGTGTTCACGCTACATGTACCAAGACAGCACTATAATTTGAGAGTGATATAGTGATTTCTAGAAATGATACATGCCTTCACCTTTGAATCCACTAAAAGCCCCATGACACCTGTTTTTCTAGCCATGGTTTTGGCATGGCTTTAAGGGTAAGTGTACTTCAGTCAGGTTACCACATTCGCCCAGGCTCAAATATCTCAACCACCATTAGATGGTTTGCCATGTTTCTCATTCGTGGGGCAAAGTGGATGATCCCTTATCTGTATAAGCATGCAGTCACCCACCTAATCTGAAGGTTCAGACATTCAACATTCCCAGATGCTGCATCACAATGACTTTAATGATCCTGTGGCACCACCAGGTTTGTTAATGGGCAGATGACCATGGTATTTTGACCATTGTATTCATTTATTAGGCAACAGTTGAAATATTCCATCATATTGCATATCATATTACATCCAGAGTAGGGTGAGGACGCAATAAGGAGGACATAATGTGTGGAATAAAGCAAGCAGGTAAAAGTCCCAAAACGTATAGGTACAAAGAATTCCTGGAAATATATATACGACAAGCATGATAGTAGAGGAAATAAGGGGAACAATCTTTCATTTTGTGATACAAGCATGAAATTTGGCATAAACATTCTTCTGGGTCATCTCTTTAACTTTAGAATGGGGGCCATCCAAAAATCCAATATGGCGGTCATTTTTCCAAGATGGCCGCCAAATCATCAAGTCATAACTATATTTCTTGCATATTTGGGGAAATATTTCACCAATTGCGATAGATAGATAAATACTTTTTTGTTATTTTGTAATTTGATGTCTTTTGTTATTTTTTCTTTTATTTGTCATTTATGTTGTTTTTTTATCGATTTTTACAAGCGATTACTTGGCTAGAATAAGTCTGAAAGTGCAATTGTTTCAGTGTCAAGTCAAAAGAACTTCATTGGGCCTCAATCGCTCAGTGACATTCACAGCTTCACAAGGCTGTACAAGACAGAGTCAGACGGAAAAAATAGGCACCTGCCATTAGCACAGTTGATTTTGCATGAGCATTTTGCCAATTCCTGGCAACTTGCAGCAATTGGTGGAAGTGTTGTCCAGTTCACCAACCACCTTTGTCCTTGCAGTTTCCATCCTCATTCTGCAGGACTTGGTAAAACCGGTTGAATGACAGCTGCTTGGCCCTAGACATCTCCTGCTTGGTAGGCTGCACGTTTAATGTGTTCCTTGAGGGCTGCACTTGTTGGTGGTATGGCATCATATGGCCTTTGCTTGAGGGCGAACAGATGCAGTCGTGCATCATTCACAGATGTGGCTGCACTTGATCGGTCATACATTATGACCACAAATCTCTCCAGTATTTGGAGGTCATAATCATCAACTGGCCTCACTGGTTGTGGGCCAGTGACTGAGCTTGGTAAATGTCCCTGACACTTCATCACACACATTCCATGTTTGCCATACAGATTTCTTAGCCTTGCCACGGAATGCAGACACAACGTCACAACCACTAAATGCATGGAAAAATGGTAGGCTACTGGATCTTTCTGGCCCAATTGTTGGAAACGATGTCATGGCTTGGAATCCATCGTGAATGGGCTCCCTGACCAAAAGCAATCCACAATCTTCTAATGGCCTTCAAACGTTGTGCTCTGGTTTCTGACTTCAAGCTGGACTTCTTGTAAACGTCGAAGACTATGTCAACTCGCTTGTACTTTGAACAATATGCCTGTACCTTAGGAAGGATGTCTTCTGCAGCATAGTCCCTAAACATTTTTGATCCACGTGGAGGGTTTGCATTGATGAAGGCTGACCCATCAATAATGATAGCGTCAGCCTGTGGCTCTACATCAGGCTTGGAGATTTCAGATTCCAGTATGTGCAAAAGTTCTGACTTCTGGGATGAGTGAAGCATTCCATTATCACTCAGGGAAGCAGGAGCTGACTGGTTTTCGTGCATGAAGCATTCTTCCAAGTCACACTGCCTTGTCTGGCAATAGATGAAGAGTCGTAAAAACAACTGACAATCTGATTTCAGGGCATTCTCCTTGGAAACAATGGTAGGAGCTTTAGGCTTGAAGAAAGCAACTGGATTCCTCTTGATTGCTTTGTAAAATGCTGATTCATTGTGATTTTTCAGTCATTCCATAAAGGTCTTGTTCCTTTCCATTTGTGTGGTGAGCAATGACCATTGTTGCATTAGAGGGTAGTGCTACTCCTTATATAGTACCAGACAGCCAATCAAATTGTTCGTTCATTCTAGTCTTTTTCGATGTCTGAAAAAGCGACTAGCGAACAAATCTAGCTACTATTTTGACTGTTCTCCTATACTGTATATCCCCCAAATACCTCCATCCCTCTAATTAACCCTAAACTTCACGTAGTTTCCCCGTGACCTATAACACAGTTAGCCTATGACATGTTTTGGAAATGTTTCAGATGGTTATAACTGGTAACTCCTGTTTGAAAATGTTCAAAAACATACTATGGGAGTCCGATATTATTGACATATACAAAGTATAGGCAAATATTATGCTGAAATGCAAAATCAGTCTAACCATGGTGGCCATCTTGAAATAAATGGCGGACATTTTTGATTTTCGAGTGGCCCCGATTCCTAAATCGAAGAGTGCCCTTCAAAGATGATTTGTACCAAATTTCACGCTTGTATCACCATTTGAACGATTTCCCCAAAATATTGCTGTTATTTCCTCCACTATTAGGGACATTAACAGAAACTAAAGCATGACGAAAGTGACACAAAAGGAAAATGCAAATGTCTTTACTAAAGAACTATCAGAGGAGACTGAGGTGCAAATAATATATATACACAAAAAGAAGTGGAGACAATAGGTGTGACACATTAGGGCAGGTACAGCCAATCACAAATGAAAGAAACCATATACAAACAAAACGATGAAACAAAAGTTCATAACATAAAAAGTCAATGCATCAGAATGATCCACTAATGTAAACATAAACAAAAAAACATGACATTGTCAAATTAAATCTATAATTTTGTTATTTAAATCAGATATCTGTTAAATGACTTACATTCCCAAAAGCCACTTTGCCATTGTTTTCTTGTTATTTAAGGGTAATTACCAATAGTTTCCATTAAAATGTGCCATTCTAAGATGGTGAACATGGTAAATATTAAATGCTATCATCAGCATTAAGCTCAAAGCAGTGTCTATCTATAGCCTGTCAATCATTTTTTTGTCATTTGCATTATCTGGTGCAAATGCTTACTCAACTTGTATTTTTCTTTGTGTATAATCACTCAGTCCATTCACAAACATATAAAAGCAGAGAATCTCCACATTTGAGAGACTGGTAGTAGAAGGTTTATGGTTTCTGCAATTCGGAACAACATGAAGCTCCCACATTGCATCGCCTCTCTTTTTCTCTCTCCATCCTGGAATGTGTGTACACAGCAGAGTCTCTGAAGCCTCAACCTGGAGCCCATCCAAAATCCCTCTTGAAGTGCCCAATCAATGATTTGGATCAAATGTGACTGAGGCTTTCAAGGTGGAGTGAAAGTAAAAATTGTTACCTCACAAATAAGTGTAACTTCAACTAGTCAGGAGGCTCAGGGGTGCTAAATAGAGGAACTTGAATGTAATAGACATTTGAGGTGACATGATTTTACGTAAGCACTAGATGCACTCTGGGTCCCTTTGAGGACAGCTGGTGGTTTTATGATTTTCAATTTTTTTTTTTTTAAATGTCTGATAACCTTGCAATGATGAGTTTCACAGCGCCATTTACAGGCACAAAGCACAATCCATCTGTAAGCCCAAGTCTATAAAAATTGATTTTTCTTCTGCCACCGAGCGTGTCTTAAAAGCTTTCTCCTTCTCCTGATTGTTATCATTTTTCCACTCGCAAGAAATCTACAATTACTAGTTGAAATGAACCGTTTTGATAAGATTCCACTCTCTTGTTTATGCATTTGAGACAGAGTCACCACTGCCACTTCAGTATGTCCACTTTGGTAGAAAATCACACAACTCTTGTTGTTGTAGCACATAAACTGCTTATTTTGTTCGGTGTTTTTCAGTCACTTTTATAGGTTTGGCCAGATTTCATTAAGACCTTTCAGCATTTTAACCAATAGCTCATGTTGATTAACTCCCTGAGGACCCAATAAAGTTAAAATGAAGAAAAGGCAGCAATAAAACGCAGATCAGTCTAAAGTTCCCCTGGAGAATATTTATGAAGTTGGCATCACTACGTCTCGCTCACATGGACATTTAGGCTTTATTTACTATCCTGGTGTTCATCCACTGCAGTTACAGCATTAATGGAAAATGTCATGTTGATTTCTGCAGAATTGTGTCCGGACTTTCCCACATGAACAACACAGCAAGATATTCTACAACAACAAGGAAATCTCAGAACATTCAGGTGAGGGATGGAGCAACACGCAGAGACAGATGAAATGTCACCTGCGGAGATCACGTCGTTTTGTTTACGGCACATCGACACCAGCGTCGGCTCTCGAGATCTTTGGCGGTGTCTTCTACGTGTGTGGCTCTGCCATGGTTTATACAGCATTTCAGTCACTGTATTTTAGCAGTACATTATAGTGTAGTATTTGTCATTGCCCCAAATCGTCCACAGTTCATGTCCAGCTCGAGACGTCCCCTGGACATTATTCCCCATCTTGCTTTATCCTCATATCCTGTTATCTCCCTTCTGCAACTGCCACAATACAGGTATAACATTTTTAAAACATTGCTGTAAAAGCTTGGACATTTTCACACATGGATGTTTAGTGAGTGTTTGTGTGTCTCACAGTTTAAAGTTGCATTGCAGGGATCTAAAACTCAAGTGACAGCACGGGAGAGAGCAACATGGTGTTACCTGATTTGACTCTAATAGCCAACACCTGAAACACAATCATAAAAGTAGACCAATATCTAATTCCAGGTGATTTACTTCCAATTCAACATTAGCGTGTTACCAATCTAACAAAAATTCTGTTTGAGATGATTTCTGGACAATGACTGAAAAAGAAATGACTGGGGAAAATCCATTTGAACTGTATTTCGTCTGCCAAGTCACAACGATCAAACATTGGGGGGGCTTCACGAAATTGTCTATTCTTCTTCCTGCACTTTGGCAGTTTCCTTGTAGTCATGATAAAACAGTGTGGACCCTCTCCCCGGAGTCACCAGCAGATAATACACTCAATTTGAAAAGCCTTGACAAATGTAAATACCAACAGTGTGTGCTTGTGCGCTCACCACGAGGGATGGTCTCACTCAGCCTCATTAGCATGGATACAAATAGGTTCTCTACCCCTGATGTCTCATTGTGGAGACGTTTGGGAGCAAAGGGAGTGACTCGAATGAATCCCCGCAGATCACAGTCTGGGCCAAGAGGTGGGGTAAGAGAGAGAGAGAGAGAGAGAGAGAGAGAGAGAGAGAGAGGCAGGCGATGGAAGGTGCAGGGAAATGTCAGGAATGAAAAAAGAGTAAACATTCTGTTTCCCTCCCTCTAGACAAAAATGACAAAACTGTTCTCACAGCCCCACTGCCGTCCCTGGAATACATCCAATAACAACGCTAGTAAAATTCTTGCCTTTGTGCCAATCTGTTCATGGCAAGCAAGGTTTGGGAAAATTATAGCTATGCTTGACAGAAAGATAAATTATGGATTTTGTTTACTTAATCTATGATGGAACCATATCTTTGTGCTACAAGTCTGTCCACGTGACCGAGCCCCACACTGTTAGAATCCTTTTCATGACATAGGACACACGTCCTACACTGGCACTGTGGTTGGAACTGGGAACTGTATTCAGTAAAAATATTGTTTTAAAAAAATCATGGCAGTTTATGGGTCTCTTTCTATCGCTAAAAACAAGATTCAGGCAGGTAAACAAACACACAAATTCAGAAAACGAATAATATTCAGTTTTAGAGAAACACCCAGGAGAGCAGCTTTGAGGTGACTTGAGAAAAAAAATTGTCAATGTCAGACCTTTTCCACATCTCAGAATAATAAAAAGACAAAAAGTAGTATTACATAGAAACACAGCTGTAAAAAAAAAAGAAGAAAAAACAAACATGAACAGCTTTGAAAAGACAATGTTTAATGCAAATTATCCGCATGAGTAGATATGGAAGTTTACCTTCATTTTTATTGTGAAGCAGAACTCGAAGACAGAAATTCGTTGGGAGTGTACAGTGATTTTTAGCAAGGGTGGCAACTTTTGAGTTGTGAGAGGCCAGGGAACACAAAACACACACAGAACATTCTCATGCACATACTGGAAACACAGGGAGTGTCAGTAAAGACACTAACAGTAGCAAACAGCATGCTTCCGACTTCCTCCCTGGTTCAGGCAAATGGTAAATTGACTATATTTATATAGCGTTAATACTGTACATGGCACACACACTCATATTCATTCTACACGCAGCATTTTTACTCTCACATTGTTGATACACTGTCAATATGGGGTTCAGTAGCCCAAGGACACTTCTGGTTGGTTGATGACCCTTTCTACCTCCTGAGGTAGATCTGCCCCTGGTAGTCCTGAAGGCCCAGTCCAACCATGACAAAATTAGTACCATAACTGATACAACTAAAACACAATGACAAAGGGTACAGTAACAAGTTGTACAACATGAACAAACAAGGTTAAGTGCTCTGTGGTATAAAAACTTAGCCTAGCAAGCTCTAGGGTACAAGCCAAATTGATGATACCCGTGGAACAAACCTGTGTAAGAACACCAAATCTTCTTGTTGCTAAATGTGAATCGTCATGTTAACTTCAAAGGTTCATGGGAAAATCCCATTCACATAGCAAGAAAGGGTTCTTTGAGTGTGCATACACATTTATACAACCATTATTTTGCTACTGGATAGTTTATACAAGCTTATTTACCATAGACATATAATTACTGGATCTATATTTGGATCTAAAATGGCCTCAGGCCCAGTGCCGGAATTCCAGCGCAGTGCTCATAAACTTTAAGCTTTGTGTGAAGACTCTTAAGGGTTGATACTTGACTCATGTCATATGTCAACAGTTGAATTGGTAAACTCAACAGCTATTATCATAACAGTTCGAAATGTCAGTCAAAACTGCAGACATAAATCCAAGTTGTATTGAACA
The DNA here is from genome assembly GCF_949316205.1 of Platichthys flesus. Lineage (NCBI taxonomy): Eukaryota > Metazoa > Chordata > Actinopteri > Pleuronectiformes > Pleuronectidae > Platichthys > Platichthys flesus. The sequence continues at coordinate 17,173,656 of NC_084965.1, forward strand.
AGAATAATTCAAGAAATCTCAACCCTCTCAACAAGCTTTTCTGACACTCAAAACTTGAGCTTGCATTGTTTTGATAATTTAGAGTGAGTGCAACAAGCTAAACTAAGATTGACATATAGCAAAAGGAATTAGCTTCCTATTTACACATCCAGCAGACAGAGCAACATTGCACTTGGCTCTTTTTCTGCTTAATGCTCAACTATGTTCACCAGCTTTTTGCCAAATGTATCTTTGTGCTGTTTCACTGAAAACAGCTGCCTGCTGCAGCTGGAAATGAACAGAACCTTTATATTAAAGTTGCAGGCCACAAAAACAACGAGTTAAAATAATTTAAAATGCTCTACATATGTAAAACGTACCACAAGGACTTTTAACTGGTTATGAAACAGTCTCATTTTAATATTGCTGCGTCTTTGTGACCTACACTTAATAGTAATATGATCAATTTTAATATTACAAATTGCTTTGAATGTAGGTTGACCTTAACCAAGACCTTTAAACATAGTGGAACCTCGAAAAAACGTATCCATGTTAACTATCATAACCTCCTCTCATGATCAGACCAGTTAAAGAAGGAAGGGAAAATGGGACATGAAGGAGACAGAAGGAAATATCCCCGGCTGCTTTCTAACTGCTACCAAGGGACTCAGCTGCCATTAGCTGACACTTCTGAAGACAAATGCAGGAGTGTCATTTGTTAGCTGTGGATCATTGAAAAGGATTATAATGCTGCACTGTGACATTGGTGGACACATGTTAGCTTTGATTAATTCATCACTTTCGTTCACATTCTCTCACGTCTCATCCCTCCAGCTCTCTCAAACTCAGTTTTTCTCCTAAAACTAAAAGAACTGAGGGACTGAAGAGACTCTCAATTATAATCTGGCTCCCACTGTGAGGCTCAACTCTGTTTTCACTGATAAGGACTCTTTTAAATTAAAACATATGGTGATATTTCTGGACTGAAGATGATGAAAACCCATCGTTTGTGCTAATATTTATCTTTATGTTTGGGACGCTTCCCTGCCAGAAATACCCCAAAGTGGCTTTGAGGTATTTTTCTCTCAAACAGAGTCAAACCAAAGACTGAATGGATTTAACCATAGATAAATCAATCAAAATGCTTATTTTCATCAGGGCAGATGCAGACAATATGTTGAAGTGAAAATAATGTCAATGGACTTTTGGTTCAATAAGGCAGCAGCTATTTAACCTTTCTTTGATCTTTTTTTATTGATTTATTGAACTCTGAATGTATATAAAGATGGACGACATGACAGCTCCCAAAAAGACATGACAAAGTGTCTTGACCGCCACCTGATGGTTGGCTGCAGTATAGGTCATAATATCTGCCTCCACCATGTTAGTGGATGTAGCACGGACCAAACTGATAAGACAAAATGCAAGTCAAATAAAGTTTTCTCAAAGATCTGTGCGTTTAGATTCTAATCACACTGATATAGGTTCCAAGTGTCATGCAATTTATACATTTTTATTAATATTGGTTAATGTTAGAGATTCTGAGCCCCACCAACATGATTGAAAATACATATCACATGATCACTCATATACTGTACAGTGTGTATGCCAGTATGAACAGGAAGCAGATTCCCCACGCTGAAGTTGGTTGCTTATTTTGCAGAAAATCCTATGAACAAGAAGCAACAATGGTGAAAATGAAAGCAGGGATTTCTTCTTCTTTTCTTGGGCCGACGTCACCGGTGGCCGACGACGGCCTGTGAAACTGTGGGGGATAAAGTTAGTCGAGCCTGCAATATAATCTATGTTGCATTTATTGTGTCATGACCAATCCAAGAGCCAATCTGGCAGTCATTTAGGTTCACACATGCACCTCCTACGGTCAAAATACTGAGGAACTGTGGAGTCCAGTGCAAGTCTGAAAGCAGCTTTACTGAGGATGTCATTTTCAGCAGAACACACTGAAAGCATATATACATCAATAATACCAAGTAGTGTCCTTTGTTGTACATTATTTACAACATTGTTTGAAATTTAAGATACTGGTGATGACAAAATAATGTAATTTGCTGTTTCTCAAGTATTTTTCCTTTTTCGCAAAATGGCAGTAACACAAGCCTTGTTCATTTGTGTGGGCCACATTAAGATGATTTTGCATCTCTGTCTGATGCTCAGGATTTGATAGGACCTGGGGGAAAAAGATATGTGATAAAAATAATGTTGTCACACCTCAAAGTGAAAGCTTTGCACAGTAAACACAGGGTGTTTCTGAAAACAGGGCTGAAATATGTTGACACTTGATCAATAACCTGTACACACGCATGAGTTCACACTTGATTTGTCCTAGCATGACAATGGATGTACGAAAATGGTAAGAGGGCTCGATTATTGAGCTGTAGCACTGTTCCTGATCAGCGGTGGCAGGTCATAAGACAGTTTGATGTATTTGTGTGGGTCATGTGTCGCAAGGCCGAAATTAGTGCCTTGCGATTTTCTGTTGATATTTTATCAACAAGCTGAAATATATTGTGCTTTTTATGATTGTGTTCCTTTTGTGTGTGCTTTTAGATTCAAATGGACAGTTTTTTGATTTTATTGACTGTGTCCCAACTCATTCACTACTCCCTACTCACTTTATGGGGACTTCTAGGTTGGGGACTACATAGTGAACTCAATGCCAAAAGAAGAAAGAAAAACACTTTTATAGTTATTTTTCCCTAGTATTAGTTCTGTGAGGTAAAAAGTTTGTTGAATGACCATAATTAAATCAATAAATAAACTTGTCTGCTGCCGTTTGTGCTCCTCTCGTATCTCCACTGTCAGCGCAATGCATGATGGTATATATTGCTCAGTTAGTGACCATCGTTTTTTTACTACCTTTCATAATGAGTCCATTAAAAAAGGTCTAACATATGTCACTATTTTTTTTAATTAACATTCGGATAGCACTACCTAACCCTAACGCGTTACTTAGTTACTTAGTAACGCGTTACCCTTATCCAGTGGTTCTCAAACTTTTTCTGTCATGCCCCACTTATGAACGAGGATATTTGTCATGCCCCACCCGCTCCCCTGCCCCAACAAAATTATGACAAAATAGGCCAAGTTTAACTTGCGTATTTTAAATAACATACACATTAACTTCACATCACTTTCAGGAATTTTTCTGATAAGCAATTAAAACCAACTTTTTGTGAAATGTGTCACTACTTTGCTACATGTCTGTGTGCTTCTTACAAAAAAAAGTGCAATACCTTTGCCAAGTTTAACTTGTGTACTTAAATAAAATGTACATGAACAATAACTTCACATCACTTTCAGGAATTTCTGATAAGCAATTAAAACTTTTTGTGACATTCACTACATTCCTCCATCAGCCCGTGCTATTTCTAAAATAGAGAAAAAATTTATTAGATTATAATCACTTTGTTTCCAAGATGATAAAGTTCAACCAAAAATAACACATGCAGAAACTTGGTAAGAAATATGGGCAAGTCAATATGTAAGAAGTCCATTGAGCATTTGGCGAGACCTGCTTGATCAGTGCCTGCAATCCCCTCCTTTTCCCTTCCATGGTCTGTGCTCCATCCGTGCAAACACCTTCACAGTTTCCCCACTTCAGTCCATGTTCTGTCATGTAACAGTCAAGAAGCTTAAAGAGCTCTTCAGCTGTGGCCCTACTTTGAATGTACTTGCAAAACAGCAAATCTTCACAGAGTGATTCTGATGTGACAAAGCGAACATAAGCAATTCATAAGCAGTCTTTATTGCTATCAGTAGCCTCGTCCACTTGTAGGGCGAAACGTTTGTCTTTAATTTTTTCGGTGAGTTGTTCTTCGAGGTCATTTGCAATGTTGCATATACGTCTTGCAACTGTGTCACTGGACAGGGGAATAACCTTCAGTTTTGAGGCGCTGGTCTCATCAAGCATCATTGACACCATATCTAAAGCTTCAGGGAGTATGAGATCCTCTCCTATTGTGTGTGGCTTTTTGCACTGGGCAATATGCGACTTTGAATGATGCCATGGTTGCTTTGCAGTTCACCGATGTAGCTTTGACAAAGCTTTGTTCCTGCTGACAATATTCCCCAAGTTTTCTCTGAAAAAACTTGAGGGGCTTATTGATGTGATTTGGGTGTAACGTTTCTAAGTGTCTTCTTAATTTGTTTGGTCTCATACTGTCTGCCGCCAGAGTTTTCAGACACATAATACATATGGGTCTCTCCTCATCCCCTACATCATTCACTGTGAACCCCAGAGCAAGATAGGCTTCATCATACTTTCTCCTCAACTTGGATTTTGAAACCTGTGTCTTGTTTGTCTCAGAATCATCACTGGTTTTCCTTTTCGTCTCTGTCAAATACCTATCCATTTCATCCACGTTGTTGACAGAACACTATAGCTACGGTGAATGAATGATTTGTTAACTGTTCTGCTGTTAATGAGATTCCGACATAAAAACATTAGTTCTGCTACATTAGTTCCACATCAAGGCAGGTTCACACCGGACGTGGAAGCGCCTCGACGCGCGAGCGCCAAAAACAGCCGGGCGCCTCCTTTCTGTTACTCAATTGTCGCTGGAGGCTCGGTGTGCAGCACGCCTCAACTTTTTTTTGGGGGGGGAGGTCCTTGTCTGCAGTGCCTCACGGCGTCAGTGGTGCGGGGGCTTTCCTTCTAGCTGGCCGCAGGGTGGTGTTCGTCGGCGGTGCGGAAGGTGGGGACCAGTTGGAGGGGACGGGTACAGCTGTCGGTGACTCTGGACGCATGTCGGTCCCTTCTCGTGGATCACCTCAGCTTCGCCGCCCGCTGGGGGGACCCTCCGTTCGCGCCGGGGGGGGTTCCCTCCGGCGGTTTCTAATGAAGTAAGTGTTGGCAAAACCGGTTGTCATTTTTATGTTGAGACGGCGAGGGTGTTGTCGGCAGATGCTGAATGTAACTAATAAAGTAACTTGTAATCTAACTTAGTTACTTTTAAAATCAAGTAATCTCTAAAGTAACTATGTTACTTTTAAAATCAAGTAACTTGTAAAGTAACTTTGGCAACACTGGTTGTCACCTTTTGCAGTTGTGTTTTGGCTTTTGTATTCGTATAAGATATCCTGGCCAGCGTAATGAACTGGGTTTTAAGGATTTCAGGGCAGCTGCATTCAATAGCCAACGTAACCCTCTCCTGAACTACATGGCACCACCTTTAACATTTACCCACAAATACATTTAACCTTGCTTGCAACTGAACGTGCAACTCAAAGTCAATCAACTTGTTCTGTAGCAGTGCTCCTACATTTCAGCAGTCTTATATCTGTAGAAATGACCAGGCCGTTGTCAGCGTGGGGAGGTCCGCGCCACGGCAGATAACACAGAGTAATAAAGCCTTCTTCAAGAGGTCATGAACGCTGCTGCTCCATGATTGTTTCCGGAGCTTCAGGGCAACAATCAATCCACTCTCTCCTCTTCTCACACTTTCCCTTCACCTTATTTATGTCCCACTCTCCTCCTCACCTCTACCTGCTGCTGCCTTTTTATTTATGCTTCTTGTCTTTTTTCGTCAATTTATTTGTCGTTGTTCTCTCTCAAGACGATGAGCTCGATGTAAACGGATGTTTTTTTGGTGTGGTTTTTGTTTCAGGGAAAGGATAGCAGAAGGTAGTTTATTGGTTGGTAAAATGGCTGTGGTAATTACACTGGAAGAAAGAGCTCCTGGTATTTATAAATCTGTTAAAAGGTTAAGATTCTCTCTTAGGCTGTCATTATATCGCAGTGGGCCACTTTTCCTCTCCCATATTCTCCACTTCTCCCTCAGTCCATTTGTTACATTTACATAAACAACAATAAAGAGTGAACAAAAATTCAGGCACAAAGGGATAAGGGCGGGGGGTAAACGCAACCCTTCCACCTAATCTTAGTCCCTACTCCCATTACTTACGGTTTCACACTAAGGAAACAAAGAAAAGATGTCTTTACTAACAAAACTACACTTACCTCCAAAAAAAATTGTCCGTCACCAATAAGGCCTAGTGAAATAACAAAATAAACTGGGTGAAGGGCACAATGAGATAAAAAAGATAACAAACTAACCCATTGCCCAGCAAAAAATCTTTAGTCACAGAACAAATGCTTCACTAATTAACATTAGAGCAAACCAGTGCTCATTTACCACTACTGGGGTCACACACTATGATGAGATACACATAGGCAAACTGATCACAGAAAACCCAGCCTCCACTGCCAACATCACACAGGGCTTTTTGTGTTCTTGCCCTCGAGGCCAAGGAAGCCGGATTGGTTCGCCGTCACACTTGGGGGACTAGACAGCCACAACAGGGGACCACCGGGCTCTTGGCCCAAGGGCGGTGCTCCAGGCAGAACCCCCCGGAGGTCGAGGGCGGAGGGATGCTTCACCTATGAGGAAATAAGAGACACTGCCAAGGCCAGTAACACCATTGAACAGTCAACAAATGTTTCTCCTTTCAACTCCACTCTTTAAATTTTTGCTTTTTATTCCTCGTTGCATAAACCCATCACCTGCTGTGTTTCACACGCTCTCTCTCTTTGACCCTCTTGGCCTGCGGCGTCTTTATCTTCCTCCAAATCATGAATGCATGTTTTGAAACTGAATTGGAGCATCACATATTCCACATGCAGTCAGAAGCAACCACTCTCTGTGAAGATGTATGTGAATATCCAGTGTTTAACCCATTGGTTGGTCAGAAGCTTAGCCGGAGCGCGGATCCTAAACTGCAACTTTGCCACATTTCACTGTTTACCATCTTCGCTTCGGTTTCTAATTAAGCACTTATTTCTGTGGCTCTTTGTTTTACTAAAATGTAAATATATATATAATTTCAGAATATACCAAAATGAGGAAAATATAACTAAATTAAGGTCTCAAACTTGTTATAAAGGTCTAATATTTATCCCTGGGAGAAATTTAAAGCTTTTTACAATAACAGTTCTAAATCGTCATCAAGGCAAAACATAGTCTATGCGACCTTCTCTGTGAGGGTAAAACATGACGAATTATCTCAATAAATATATCTGTCCTTGTCATATAAAAGAAAATCAAATGATGGTTTGCTTTGTTACAAGGCATTTTCAAGTCCAATAGGCTTCAATCAAATAAAATAAAAAAAAAATATATATATATATATATATATATATATATCCTCACTCATCTTTCAGTTTATGTGAAAAACTCAAATTTAATACATTTGGAAACACTCTGAAAGACATTCTAATATTTCTAATATAATGTTGTGCCCTCATATATGTTTAAGAGCCAGTTTTGATTTTGTCCATCTGATAGAACAGATGCATTTCTATTTCAACAGACAGCTGGTGTCTGCACAGGTAGCACAACATTTCCCTCAGACCACAGGCTTGATATACGTATGACAACCAACGGTCTAACCTTCTGGACCTCAACTCATAATGATCGGTGCTTTCGTTAATCTAAAGTCTGTTCCGGATTATTTTGTTTGACTAGCGAAAGGTGTTTTCAGTACACCAGACATTTGAGATATTTCATTACTTGACATGCTACTACGTTGACTGTGCAGTGTCACATACTAGTTGAGTGTAATGTGTGTATTGCAAGTAAACATCTGCTTTATCAGCATTTTTTGCAGCATGCAAAAGTTATATATGTTTGTAGTTGTGGGCTTTTATTTAATATTATGTTGTGGTACTAGTATTCAAAAAAGAAATTACTTCCTGATCCATATTCTACACACATCTGCTGCATTATATTCCACTTCTTGGACTGCACAGTTCATGCTGCTTAGCCATCTACAAGGACGAAGCAGCATTCGCAAACAGTGCAAGTTCAAATAGTAAATTGTAATGTGTCTCTTAAGTACGGATTTAAACAAGTAAGTCTAAGTGATTTTGTTGTGTTCTGTGGTTTTTGCTGCTCCTGCTCTAAAGTTGTGTGAAGTCCTTAAACAGTCTTAGTTTTTACAACTAAAATTAGTAGGAATGATAAATAAACCCTCTGAATGGGATTATGAAAAAAATCACCAATGAAAATCAACTTGGATTTAATGTAATGCCTGTAGGACAGACTTTAAAATGTCTGGCATGCTGTAAAGATTGTTCTAGTCAGCACGACCTTTAAAGCAAGGGTGGACTATGATTGGCCTCCAGGCCGGGCAGCACAGAGAGACAAAATAAATTGTGATGCCATTGAAGAAAATAACGTAAAATGGTTATTTGAAACTAACATTTCCTTCAGGGTGGATTCCTTTGGCTGAATGCCAGTCAGGGTGAACCTGAACACACACATGGTGGTCAAGTGTCAACGCTGACATGCTTCACGGAAACTGTCAAGAAAGAAGAGAAGTTCCCAGAGAAATGGACTATTGATCTTTGAAGTGAAAGAAAGGCCAAAGTACTTGTTTGTGGGGGTTGTGCTCACAGTGATGTCATTTTTACAGCTTGAACAGGATTAGTTGCAGGATAAAGTAAAGTTTTTCAAGCAGCTTTTATAATAACTAGTAAAACACTAAACTAATCACTAAGTTCCTCACAAAGAGCAGAAAATTCCAAAAACAATGTCTATAAACTTATGAATCAAGCAGTCAGGTATGTCAATACAAATGTAATAATCACAATGTTCCCAGAAAAATAACAATTTTCCATTAAAAAAATCAAGCAATAGTCAATAATATTTGAAAAAAATAGGGAAAAGTGAGATTTAAAAGAGTTACCTGATTCTGCTGTTGGTGTTATTCCAATTTTTCTAGTTTTCAGTTTCACCTCAGAAAAAATGTGCCTCTCCCCAAGTATCCCAGATATACAGAATAAGGTGGAGCAAGGCCATGAATAGCCTCCGAAATCAATTGTAAGATCCCCGCATCCATTACTTGGCAGGGGGGCAGGGGCCAATCCCAGCTTTCATTGGGCAAAAGGCGAGAAACACCGACATGTCTATTACAGGGCTGACGTAAAGACACAAACAACCATTCACACCTACAGGCAATTCAGGCTCCAATTAATCTAAACTGCATATATTTGGACAGTAATGGAAGAAGATCCAAACAGACACAGGCAGAACATCCACATTCCAGTCAGAAAGGCCTCAGCTGGCCGACAGGTTCAAACCCACAGTGCAAACCCAGCAAGATCCTTTTCCATATAAACTGTATCTGTCTATTTGTCTGTATGAGGCTTGCATATATTGAGAACTGTTAATCCTATTGTCTTCACATTGGTGTAAAATTTGAATAAACAGGCGACCAGCTTTCCAGCAGCAGCGGCTGGGACTCATCAGCATAATCTGAGTGACATTGTCAATCATGACACGTTCACAACAACAGGGGATTTCGCGAGACAACGGCGACATTTGTTTTTCCAGTTTGGGACTCAGCGTAAATCTTCACTGAACTTTTAATAACATGTGAACAGCTATTTGTGCAGCAGAGGTGGCTTCAGGGTTCATTCACTGCAGGTTACTTTTCAGAAAGAAAGCTGCAACCAGCAGTACCAGAGGCCAATTAAACAGCCCATGTCAAACCAGAAAGTTTGGAATGGGAACTACGCAAATATGATCAATTCTAAAACATAAGTGGGAGCCAATGCAACAAGGCTAAAACTGAAATCTTTTTGTCACTGCTCTGAGCTCCGGGCATTCTGGAGCATTTTAATTGATTTTCGGTAGTGCAGATGAAGCGACAGTTACAATAATTGTGAGAAAATGACAGCAGTTTAATAGGTTTGCTGTGTCTTTGAAAGATAACCTTGATCAAAACTTTAAAATATTTCATCGAAAAAATATCACTGTACTTCATGTTACTGTCTACACCAAGATTCTTAGCAACAGGGTGTTGCATCATCCAGCTCTTAACTTCATTCTAACAGTCAAACAGTGAACTCTTTCTTTCAGAATATTTTACTATATAAGCAGCTATAGCTGTAATTGATGTAATAATAAGGGAAATACCATGTCTTATAATAATAACATCTAAGTGTAAGCAAAGATAGAGAAAGGAAATTGACCCAAAAGGGACCCCTGTGGGACACCTTACAAAACAAGAGCAGGAGATAACTGACGTGAAGGACATGTTTAGACAAAAGGGCCACATAGCAGCGCATTGTAGTTTCTACACTCATGGACTTTTATATCTAATTCACATACCACAGACAGAGAGGGAGGTGAATTGGGATGCTGTGGGAGACATCTTCAGACTTGGGGGGGACAACAGCTCATGTTACTCTGTTAGCGTTTGTATATCGTTCCACCTTCTGGTCTCCTTGATGCATCAAGTCTACATTAAAATCTTCAGCATAAGATATGAGCTGCTGCTTGAGTTCTCCTTTCACCAACTTCCAGAAAACTTCCATCACTGCACAGACCCTCCGTTGGAAGTTATGAAGCTCTAGCCCAGCTCTGTGGCTCAGCCTCATATCACAAAATGTTTTAAACAAAGGCAGCATTTAGGTCCAGTTGTCAAAAACACTCTTTTCTGATTTCTGATGGTATAAGCAATTTCTCTAAAGCTGCTCTCTGACATTTAAGACATGCACCGAACCCAGAACATTCTCCTGAAATTAAACTGAGGAGTTTCTCCTGTCAGCACCAGTGTAACAACTCTAGATATAATGTCAGAGCAAACCCATGGTAGACTACAGCAGGAGATTAACCAGTGAACTCAGTGCAAGTGAGTGGGTTTAATAAAGGAAGCTTGGAGATTGGTCTGCAGTTCGGGGTGTGGGTAGGATCCCATCCAGGGTTTTTAAAGGTCATCGGAATATTAATATTAACCTTGGACACAACAGGATTGTTAAAATCTGACAGCAGACGAAGCTCAATAGAATCAGTGACCGAAAGACTGGAAATTACATGATTGGACACTTTCATTTGAGATCGTTTCTTTTCTAAAAGCACAGATGTGGACATGGGAGAGAAGGGATGTAAGGTGTTCTGAGGTGAGTGATAAGCATCACACTGCCTCCCATGGGGTGTAATAGAAGCTGTTATGGATTCAACCTTGTCAGTATCGTAAGCAAACAACTTTTCAGTCATCATCACTTTCTGTAGGGGCAAGAGGAGGTGTTGGATTACAGCTGATCAACAGTCTGGCAAATGAAAAACAGCGGTCATGCTTATGGGCAGGGATAAAATCAGAGAAGCATTTTGTCTCTAGAATTTTGTAGTATTGTGCTGCGCTTATAAATTTGTCTTACTCTTGTAATGTACCCAGAGACTTAACTTCTTATATCCCCATTTTGCTTTTCTGTACTTACAGTTATGAATATTGTGGTCTACACTTGACAGCTTAATTTGTGTTGCAATTCAATATGGATGTATATGGTGTGTCAGTTCATTAGTATTACAGAATATATACTAGAATGGGCCACCTCCTGTTTTGCATTTTGCATTTCACTTTTTACTTTTTATATATTTGATCATATACGATGATGAGTAAAGATCAAATATATAAAAAGTAAAAAGTGAAATGCAAAATGCAAAACAGGAGGTGGCTATTTGATCTTTAATACATTTTTATTTTATATATATATAGATATATATATATATTTTTTTTCTTATGTGTGTTGTATTCATTGTGTTTTTATGTTTTTATGTTCACTGTATGCACCAACTACCAGAGCAAATTCAAGGTAGGCGTAAACCTACTTGGCAATAAATACATTCTGATTCTGGGTCTGATGTTGGTTAAAGACTGTACAGACCCTTGAGACATTGTGGGTAAAGGTCAAAGATATCACCCCAGTTATATATTTTTTTGATTTATAATTGTAATGTTTAAGAATGGAATAGAGGGACAATGGGACCAAGCGATTAATAACTGTCTCAGTACCAAATGTGTAGAGTTATTTTAGCAAGTTATTTAGGCTAAAACCTGCTGCTTCTAGCATCACCATCATCTCTGTCATCCAAACTATCGTGATATCAGAAGTCTCACCGAAAAGAAGCAGTCCAGTCTTTGCACAAGAGAGGTTCCTGGGATATATGTCTTTAATTATTTAGTATGGCCCTGGATGGATGCTCTAAAAATTGAAATAGCCATGACAAGTTAAAAAGGTTCACAAACTTGTGTGTGCGATTGGTGAATAGAATGTGTTGAATGGTACCAAAATGTGAGAATGCGCAAGTTATAGTGAAGACCAGCAGGGAGAGAGAGTCAGTGAGATAGCTTTCATAGTCCAGGTGGTTGTTGTCTGTTATTGTCATCTTTGTTTCAGTTCATGAACATTGTATGGCCCAGTACTGAGTGTCAGCCCCAGCGATGACATGGACACACTTCATCTAACACAAAATCCACACAATAATGACACATCGGCCAATAGAACAATATGAAAGAAGCCCAGAGCCATACACACCACACCAGCTCTCATTTTTAACAACATGCCGGGATTTTCTACAAAGAAAACTCTCTAGTTTTACAGAGGAACAAATATTTTGTAAATTATTGAAAAAGTTGCAAGATATTTTTACCACCAACATTTGAACCCTCCTTTGACCTAAATGCAGTTGGGATGCAGAATGCATTGACTTCAAATCAGGCCCCTCTTTTTATTTAACGTTCCTTTAAAAAATGCATTTCAACTACATGTAATTAGATTCAATTATGTAAGTCGTTTCCAGCATTTATGTAATGCATTGAATAGCACCACTCCTCACATTCTTGGGTAGATCAAAGTGTTTTTATTCCTAAATCAATCAATCAATCAAATTTTATTTGTATAGCCCATATTCACAAATTACAATTCATCTCATAGGGCTTTAACAGGGTGTGACATCCTCTGTCCTTAACCCTCAGCAAGAGTAAGGAAAAACTACTAAAAACCCTTTTAACAGGGTAAAAATATGTAGAAACCTCAGAGAGAGCCACATGTGAGGGATCCCTCTCCCTGGACGGACAGAAGTGCAATAGATGCCACGTGCAGGACAACATCATCAATAATCAAAGTCTCTAGCAGCATTGATGAGGGTAGACATCCCGAAGGACAACCACATCATGACATGCCAAGCAGTCCCGCTGCAAGCACAGTCCATGCTCAGCAACCATCTAGACCACGATCCACCATCCAGACCAGACGCCACTCCAGTCCTCAGTCACCGTCCACCGCCGCCCACCAGGACCCATCACAAGCCACCACCGCGGTCCTGGTCCACCGCCCGTGCCCAATGCAAACGCGACACAGGGTCCGCCACCAGCACCATGATCAGCCCACATGACTCAAAATCCGCCACACTGGATCCAACACCGCGACCCCCGGTGCGCGATCCACAAACCGCATTCCATGGTGCGGCCACAGAGGCCCTGGATCTTTGGGTGATAAAGCAAAGGGATTCCGGGGAAGGGGGATAGGGATGGAGAAGAGGAAGGAGAAGCTGGAAAGAGAAGCTCCATGTGTCATGTGTCATAAAATAGAACAAGTAACGTTCTGGCGCACTAATTAGCTCTAACTATAAGATATTTTTACCACCAACATTTGAACCCTCCTTTGACCTAAATGCAGTTGGGATGCAGAATGCATTGACTTCAAATCAGGCCCCTCTTTTTATTTAACGTTCCTTTAAAAAATGCATTTCAACTACATGTAATTAGATTCAATTATGTAAGTCGTTTCCAGCATTTATGTAATGCATTGAATAGCACCACTCCTCACATTCTTGGGTAGATCAAAGTGTTTTTATTCCTAAATCAATCAATCAATCAAATTTTATTTGTATAGCCCATATTCACAAATTACAATTCATCTCATAGGGCTTTAACAGGGTGTGACATCCTCTGTCCTTAACCCTCAGCAAGAGTAAGGAAAAACTACTAAAAACCCTTTTAACAGGGTAAAAATATGTAGAAACCTCAGAGAGAGCCACATGTGAGGGATCCCTCTCCCTGGACGGACAGAAGTGCAATAGATGCCACGTGCAGGACAACATCATCAATAATCAAAGTCTCTAGCAGCATTGATGAGGGTAGACATCCCGAAGGACAACCACATCATGACATGCCAAGCAGTCCCGCTGCAAGCACAGTCCATGCTCAGCAACCATCTAGACCACGATCCACCATCCAGACCAGACGCCACTCCAGTCCTCAGTCACCGTCCACCGCCGCCCACCAGGACCCATCACAAGCCACCACCGCGGTCCTGGTCCACCGCCCGTGCCCAATGCAAACGCGACACAGGGTCCGCCACCAGCACCATGATCAGCCCACATGACTCAAAATCCGCCACACTGGATCCAACACCGCGACCCCCGGTGCGCGATCCACAAACCGCATTCCATGGTGCGGCCACAGAGGCCCTGGATCTTTGGGTGATAAAGCAAAGGGATTCCGGGGAAGGGGGATAGGGATGGAGAAGAGGAAGGAGAAGCTGGAAAGAGAAGCTCCATGTGTCATGTGTCATAAAATAGAACAAGTAACGTTCTGGCGCACTAATTAGCTCTAACTATAAGCTTTATCAAAAAGGAAGGTTTTGAGTCTACTTTTAAACGAAAAGATGGTGACTGCCTCCCGAACTGATTATTCCACAGCCGGGGGGCTTGATGGCTAAAAGCTCTGGCTCCTACTCAACTTTTAGAGAATTTAGGGACGACAAGTAGGCTTGAATTCTGGCAGCGGAGTGCTCTAGCGGGTTTATAAGGTACTAACAGCTCTTTAAGGTGAAAAGGCGCTATTTTATTAAGGGCCTTGAAGGTGAGGAGGAGAATTTTAAATTCTATTCTAGATTTAACTGGAAGCCAGTGTAGCGATGCTAATATTGGAGAAATGTGCTGTCTTCTCTTTGTTCTCGTCAGGACACGTGCTGCGGCATTTTGGACAAGCTGTAGAGTCTTTAACGACTTACTGCTGGAGCCTGATAATAATGAATTACAATAGTCCAGTCTCGATGTAACAAAGGCGTGGACTAGTTTTTCTGCATCTTTCATGTCTCCAAACACTTGCACTGTGGACATGAAGTCACTCTCAGAAGTGATAACATCCTGCTCTTGTGTGTATGGAGGCATACACACGAGAGCAGGATGTTATCACAGACAGTGCTCTTGTTATAAGTGGATATTTGCAAAAGCACCTAAAAAGAAACAAATTAATCTGCACAGACATATTCATATAATGGGAGTAAATGTGCATCAACTATCCTCCTCTTTCCTTAATTGAGTTTTTTTCAGAGATATAATGACACCTGCCTATTGCCCCAGAATCACCTAAATCTATTTTTAGTATTTTCGACTTCGCTTAAAGACCCAATTTGTACCTGACATTAAGATGTAACAGTAAATCTAAGTCAGTAAAATGTTTGCTTAATTTTGTCCTTCCAATTGGATTGGTTTGTTAGAAGTTGTTATCATAAATTTTTGATGATACAGGGCCTAGTTGCTTCACAGAAATTTACTGTATTATTATACTTTTTCCAATTAAGAAAAAAAACATTAAAAACACATCAAATGGCTTGTATTGAGACGTGTTGACCACAAAATAAAAATTGTAAATTGTAAATATCTTGTTTTAAAGGATTTTTCAAATGTCTAAAAGGTTAAATTAAATCCTCAGCACCTGATCAATGTAAAAATACACATCCTATTTTTTTTACAGTAAGTTTTTTTATATATGAATCATATAAACAAGTTTACTCATTTCATAGTTATAATACATTTTGTATTATATATATTTATAATAATGTAATGTAATGCCATGTCATAGTTGTGTTTAGCAGTGCAGCAGTGTTTTAGATTGAACCAAGAGCATTGTATAATGGAATGTGGTATCAGGATAACAAAATACTTCTTTGAAAGGAAATAAATGAATGTAAACTGTTTTTGTTTTTTTATGCATTTTTCAAGGGTTACTACTGAAGTGATGGGATGTCAAGCTGGAGGGAGTCAAAGTCATCAGCAGCTTGTTGTACTTGTTCCTGACGCGGTGCTGGAGTTATCAGTATGCACGACTCCTGCCTCCGTCTCTGCCGTTAGGTGTTTTCAAATGTATCATATTGTGTTTCAAGGTCTCAATTCAGTATTTATGACCCCCCCGCTCTGCAGCACTGCTTCAGCAGGTGTCTCATTGTGTTGCATATACCTCAGCCCCCTGCAAATAAACACAGTGAAATGAGCTGTATGCATTTCCCTGATTTTGTTTCATTTGTCTCACGCAGCTCTCCGGTGAACCATTATCAAACAGCTTTCCCCCTCTTTGAATACATTTGAAATGCCTGCATAGCCTTGGATGGCATTCAGGGGAATAAAAATCCACAATATCTATGTGTTCCTAAGACGCGTCGGTATTGATCTTCGAGAGGACTGAGAGAGAATCACTTTAAGGCAACAGATCCTTTATCAAGAAGCTCATCTGTGGGGCCATTGTTAGGGGGAAATATTCAAACTGAATCAAAAACAGAGTCACAATCGGAGAGGAGCCAGAAAAAAATAATTTTATTTGCATCCTTTCGACGAACGATTTTAGTTCTGACGCTCACTGTTTCCATTGTTGGTTTGATTGTGTCAGTTTCAACAGGCTACCAGTATCTTTTCATACAGCCTGTTTCGCATTAGCAGTGCGCTACTGTGGCTAATCGACTGTCCAATGCGTGATTTCATTTGGAATAATTGATTCGTGTGATTGAAAAGCTCATCAGGTAGCTGAGGGTCAGGAGGTAAAGAGGGTCGTATGAGACACAAATGTTGGTGGCTTGATCCCCGGCTGCTCCAGAGAATTCCTTGGGCAAGAGGTCCCTGACTGAACGCCAGATAGCCACTGATGTTTTGTTGTGTTGATAAAAAAAAAGCCCAAAGTGCTATATAAATACGGGCAATGTATCATTATCCCAAACCACAACACAGTTTGTTCTGCTCATAAACAGGTTCGTTTACGTCTGGAGATTCATCACAGTGGACAAATGTACTTTAAAACAGCATTGATTAAAAGGGCAGGTTTAACAGTTGAAATACTTTGAGTTACTACATTTTCTTTAAGAAATTTATTCCTGGATGGGTCTTATTATAGGCAGAGTGGAATTATGTCATGTTATTAAGGTTATAGTTTGGATGCAGACTCAGAAACCAGTAACAGGGGCAGGAAAGAGTTGGGAAGTGAGGCTTTTCAATCTGGCATGGATTCTGATATAGACCAGGGTTCAGGTCTGGGGTTCCAATACTGATGGGGGAGTTCAGTTGATCCAGTTTCCTGCGGGTGTAGGGCTGGTTTCCAGACAGGCTTGGGTGCACAGTGAGTCAGGCAATCTGGGTGACCGGATTATCCTAAGCACAAAGAAACAGCAGATATAAGCCAAACAGAACATATGTGTACCACGAGTTGTTACTCACGACCAGCCTCCGTCTTGGTGAATGAACTAGTCTGTTATAAGCAGTTGTTCAGGTGTACAGGTGAGTCTGGGGGAAAGCAGGACCCATGGAGCGAGCCCTGTCAGCCACACACCGACCCATACAGGGGAGGGGCAGGAGTGAAAAAAAAAGTCTGGCAACAGGAAATTCCAACATGTTTTGCAATAGTGCAAAATGTTAGCCCGATTCAACTCAACCAATGTTGTATGTTCAGGTCCTTCTGCTGCCTCCATGCGGCTAAACACTACATAAGTAATTCAAGTTTGCCACAGAGTATAGTAATAGAGCAGCTACCCTATCAGTTCTCCTCCCTTGTCTATAAGAGCAAGTTTTTAACCTGAACATGAACCCAAAAGAAAACATTAGAGCACAGTGAATAATTTAACATCCCCAGAGTGTTTTACAGAGACACACTAGAAGGGACCAAAATATCATATTATGAGAATGTAGATCTTATCTTTCTATTCCTTTCACTCTGCGTGCGTTTGCAGAAGAGCATGTTCTGAATGTCTTGAGTGAGTGCACATAATCTACAAACATGACCTTGCTAATTGAATTACTGCGTTAGCATTGGCGAAACTGTTGAGATGATGAGCTTCATTGGTTTGAAATACGGGTTCAATTCCCCTCCATAAGAAGTGAGCAGAACCAGGATGGTGGGGGGGGGGGGGGGGGGGGCTAACTCCTTTATGCAAGATCAAATAAATACAGAGTTAGAGGGCGAAAAGTTCTGCATCAATAAACCTCCATTTGATGGGTTTAATTTATTTCAAAGAGACATGAAAATAGACTTGGAATATTTTACCTTTGTTCTGCCTCAGAAAAAAAAAAAAAAAAGTTCAAGCCTACTCCTAGTCTTAAGGCAGTGTGGGCATTATCTTCATTTTCAAATTAGGCCGGGGTTTTTTTCTGGAGAAGTGCCTTAAATTACAAATGAGCCTTGATGAGTTGGAGATGCATTCAATTTTGATCTTCATAGCCGTATTATTGAAAGCAGGGAGATCGCTCACCTTCAGTGCAACGCAGTCCTTTGATGTCTTGCAGTTCAATTTCCCCCCCCAGAAGAAAATATAAGCTATTTATTTCAAGGTATTTCCATAAGAATGTGAGGCAGTAAAATTAATCGCATCATAGCAGGGATAGATTTGATCACTAAAAATGAGGTTGTGACTGAAAATGAAACCATCCGGCATTAGAATCTGGTGAACCCTCAGTCCTGCCTATGTTTATATACAACACATTCATAATAGCCTGCAGGAAATGAACCTCTGGTAACAAATGCATAACCATTGCTTTGTCACAAGCAGGCAGGTTGTAACAGCTTTGAGGTCACTGATTTTTGAATGAAGCCTCTGAAGGGATCAGTCCCTGAATTAGGAAACAGTTTAGGAGTCTAAAAAGAGTCATGTACTGTTTGTTGACATACAGCAGGGGAAAGGGTTAGTTCAAGTGAAGTGTTGATTTTCTACATGTCTGGCTGAATACACTGAGACACAAGATATAAATGATTATTATAAATGATCCCATCAAGCTATTTTTTTGTCAACCGAATCCTCTTACATTGTATTGTGATATTTTAGTCCGTAAAGCAACTATTGCTCTTCAAACGCTGGTTATATGAACCCCATTCTTGTAATTTCTGTTCAAAGAAATCCCATTGATCAAGAGGTTTTTATTCATCAATGATGACATGCAGAGAGACGGTAGACATTTTATTTGAGTTTCCACAAAGAAAACAGACTGTGAGCTGGAAGTAGAAAAGGAAGAGAGAAAAAACTCTCAGAGCAGCACTGCCATGTTCAGACCTGTAGAGTTATCCCATCTCCTGGGGGGAGAAAACAGATGGGATTATGGTGTGTTATTGGCAGTGTGTGCATGCCACCAAAACATCGTAAATGATGTTGCCTATCAGAAGCTCCCAGAGTGGGATCCTGGATGTCCAGAGGTTCTTATAGATCAGGTTTTTTTTAAGTTGTTAGTGGTTAGAGTTGAAGTAATAAACACATTCCATTTTCTCTATTTAAAAGATGTAGCAGCCACTTCTGTCCTCAGGCTTCACACCTTTAAGATTTATTTTTAGAGAGCACCTATTTGAGGATATAGATTGCGATTGATCTATAACTTCATGATGAGCTGTACTGCTACTTTTTCACATTGGTAAATGATTACATAGTCTCATATTTTAGACCTAATTTGTCCCATTTTCCAACATTAACTGCAAAATGTACCCACACATTTGTGTATGATTTACACTAACATGAAGAATGCATACTATTGATATCAATCAAACTGTCTATAATGATATGGTCAGTTTGATAAAATTGTATCTCTGCCTGTCACTGATTGAGGTAGGATACTGGAACAGAGTACCAGCTCTCCAATATGATGTGGTGGTCTTGATCTTCTGCATCTATGGTAGCAGCAGTTACGTGTGTTTGTTTTCTCTACTTGCAGCTGAACGTTGAAAAGGCAGAGTAGGCAGGGTGTTCAGAGACAGTGCCTCTGGATTCAGGGGGGATGAGAGAACGAGTTGCCATTTGTTCGCAAGTATGCCAAAAGCATTTTTCTCAACATATCTCATATACGGCAGCCCGTAGTTGTAGATGTGCTGCTCGTGGTCAAGGTGTCTGAAAGGGTATGGCTTCATGAAAATGTGTAATGGAGAAGAAAGGCCCAAAGGTAGGTGCGAACATGGGCCTACAGAAATCAATAGTGACAGCCATTAATACCACTGAGAAATGAGATTCATAATTCCTGAAGGTTATCCATCTGCTGCTAGATGGAAGGACAGTGATATGTTTTCCATTTATTTAATTTATACAATGGCAGAATTGAAATGCCATCTGCTATGGAAGCTGAAGTTGGTATTCTTTCTAGGTCCTGACGGGCTTTTCATAAGTTTTTATTATCTCTTATTTCCTATTTTTTCATAAAGTAAAAACATAGTTACTGAAAGTATCACCTTGGAACAGCAACAACATAAAGGAAGCAACGATTGTTTGTCCTTAAGATGCCTCTAAAAAAAAATCTGAAGGAATAAACATGTCTCTTTAATATTGCCATGATCACTTCTTTCTTCTGAAAATGTTGAAGTAAATGTTTTGGCTTTTCCTTGAGTTTTTTATCCTAAGGGAGTCTTACTCCCTTAATTTTTATTTGAAACCTCAACAGAAGGCACTTCATACTGATTCTGTGACTTAGGGACTGAGCCCTGTGGGGCCATTTGATATCCATCAATGACCTTAATGGTTCTTAGCATTGACCTTTTTGCTAAGTCAGTGGTTTCAGTGGGTTGTATGTGTTTTTCTTTTCTAATGAAGAACATCTTTGCCGGTGTTGCCAAAAAAAGCTCACTAGAAGTAGCTATTGGCTCTCTGAAAAGTAGCTAAATTGCAGGTAGGATATTTTGTATGGTCATTGATTATTTATTCGTGTAGGGTAGGTGAGGAAAGGGGTTGGGATGATGAAGCTGTGATTTCTGTACAGTTCTGAGTGTAAAATCCTGAAACGTCAATAGACGTAGTTACAGAACATGAGCCTAAAATGATTAGTATATATAAGTTGTCCTACTGTATATGCCTGATTTTGCAGATGTCCATATACCCTATATAATAGACAACCTTTAGTCATTCTCTATATAGTGCATGAGGATGAATAGATTTTTTTAGACATGGCTTTGACAGCCTTGGTAGACAGTGATAGACAGATGTTCAATCCAGTTACCTGCCAAGTATGATTTGAAAATGTCTGCCTTTTCCCCAAACCAAGCCTTCCCAGATGGTTCTGTAAAAAAAACAAAAAAACATCTGCCATGTCGGCTGAAGTTCCAAAACAAATCCTAGGGAAAATGGGAAAAAATCTATTCAGAATCATCCTGGTGGTTTCATGAGAATATTGCCAGTAGTTGTTGAGAGTCAGCAGCTTTCTCTGGTCCCAAGTGTTGGGCAGAGAACCAACTCTCTTTCTTGTCCATATAATCCAAATTTTAAAGACACTGCATTTCACAAATTTAGCGGAAACGATACAAAGTCTCAGCAGTATTTTCAGCTGTATCAGCAGCTTCACCTTACAAATACTGACACAAACCTCCAAACTCCCACACAGAGCTATTTTTACCTCCATGTTAACGTAACCCTTCAGTGGCAAATTAGTGTCAGCTACTAATGACAGCATGGAGATGTTGTACTCGGTGGAATCGTGTGTGGCTACTTATATAGTTGGAGGCCAGTGTCAGACATTAATCAATAAGGCATTAATAGTATAGCTTTGTGTGGTAGCCGTGCACATCATCCATCACTATGACTTCTCTTTTCTCCAGAGCACAGTCTTATCTTCCCAGAGTGGGAGACTGAAAACCTTCCAAGGAAAATGTGCGTGTGTGTGTGTGTGTGTGTGTGCGAGGTGCGCCTGGAGCGACAGGAGAAAACGACAAGAAGGTAGATAGAGTTAATTCCTTGGAGGTTTTGAATTGATGCTGACTGCAGGAAATGAAATGCATTTGAAACTCGTGCTCTGGTGAGGAGCTAGCTCAGGGCCGTCAGGCAGACGGGCACATGTGGACACACATACACACACACACACCTACTGCAAAACAATTCACATTTAAGTACAGACACACACACGTTCACACACATCCAGACCTCACACAGATATCGTATATCTTCAAACTTGTACTTCTGTTCTTCCTTTCTCACTGAAGGCACAGTGAGATGAAACATTTTCCCAAATAGCTTTCATCATCGTGTGAGTGTGTGTGCAGAGTAAGGAGGGGGGCTCTCTATTAAAAACTCAGAAAGGTCCTCTCTGGCACCCTGTTAGTAGAGCTGCATGGCCGACCCTTCTAGCAGCTTCACAGAGAGTTTGTGATCTCTGGAGAATCCCCTTCCTCGTGGTACCGCCTTAATGATATGGGTCAGCTCCTAGCAGGGTGTATGAGCACTTTGGTTAGGAGGACTCTACCCAGCCACAGCCATTCTGCTTCCTGTTAACACTGGAATGCGCATGACCAGTGTACGTAGGTGGTGATATGCATTTTCAGGTATGTTAATATGGATGGAGATTACTTGTTTTACTGTTGCCAAAGCATCAAATGCAGTTCAAAGGACAACTTTTGTCTATGAGGGGGAACAGGGACAGAGAGGAACCCCTCCACTGACCAGGAGTGGTCAGTTGGAGCAAGCCTGAGACTGGGAGATGTTGATGTACAAAAAACTAAATTAAATCACATTCATTTGACTGTATAGCCTGTGAATGGTATTATCTTTTCCCAACTTAATATAATTGAACATTTTCATGAATTTTCCCAGTACATTGAAATGTGTTGGATGCATTTTAAATTTTGTAGGTTTACAATGCTATCCATGACTGTGTTTATTAGTTTTATTAATTTGATTCCAGTTGTTGAATGTTTTATTCCTACATGTCTTTACAATATAATTTACTCCTACAGCTCTCAACCAAAAAATATTTAAAACATGGTAAACCTTCACATTGTCTATAGTTTTATCATTGTCAAATAGTGTGGGTAGCTTATGTTTGTGGATACATACTCTATGTGCCTATGTTGTTATGATCAGCTTTTAAAGTGACGTGCACATAATGCATCAATCATTATAATCTAATAACTTGAGATTGTTCTGGTTAGTGGTTTAGCAGTCAAAGAACCTAGCTGGGGGCTAAATGAGTCATCCCACCTCTGCATAGACCGACTGGGCTTGTTATTTCTGTACCAGCTGCATTTGGTCAATAAAAATCTGTAATTAGAATTCAATAGATATGGAAGCTCAGAGTCGGCTTGGTCCAGTCCACTCAACAATGGCAGTATTCCCATTTGCACATCTGGGTACACTAAATCCCTGCGACAAAAGACTGTGATAACAGTAATTGCAATTCCAAACACAATTATAGCCCTCATTTATCTCATTTTCCTGTGAGTTGTTTGTGCTCATTATGTTCGCGGGCTTGCAGAGTAACAGGGAGCAGATGTAAATTGAAAGCCGGCGTGCGGCAATGTGCACGCTGTTGTGGCCGCAGATTCATGTTGATGGCCTCCCACCTGTGCGAGACTCCCCGAGGGTCAGACACTAACAAGACTCCACATCATGGTCACCCATCCGAGGCACAAACCCCTAATGTGGGGTAGAAATATTTTAGTTTCCTTTAAAAAGGCTATTAGAGGCCTGCTGTTATAGATGGGAGGTGAGATGAAAACTAGAAAGAGCGGAGATGGAGAAAAGTGGCTGAAAACAAAGGGGAGGGGCTCAGACAATATCTCAAATCGGTTCACACTTTGGCGGAAAACATACTATGAGCTCTGACGAGATTCAACCTGGGTTCCAACAGTGTGATAATAAAGTGTATTTGGAGGTTGCATCTGATATGATGACATGGAAATATTATCTTTCCCCTTTTCCAACCACAGCACGTCCTCAAAACAGTGAAAAGAAAAAGGAGGAAACACTCAGTGAGAGTAAGTAAACAGGAGACGTCAGCATCAACCTTCGAAGGAGTATTATTATTTTTTCAATTATATCAACCATATTGATGACAATACACAATAGTAAAAAGTGTATTAAAAAAAAAGATCGGTTGACTGGATCCTGTTTGTTGTCAATAATGCTACTGATTGTTAGAAGATAAGATGGTTGAGGGCAAACATGTCTTTGTATCAGTCCCCCTATCTGCCTTTCCTTTCAAATCTGCTCGAATAAACCGCACACACAGCTGCAGACAGGGTGCGACTGTACAAATGATTGTGAGGGAGACAGACAGGGGAGGGGCTCTGCTAGGGAATGTCAGCAGCGATCTCAACAGTAGGGCAGTGTCTGGCTGGCAAACAGTGCAGATTGTATGTAGTGGCACTCGTAGAAACCTTGAAGATGGTGGCACCATAGACTAGAGCGCACAGAACAGTAATTGGACAGAGAAGGTAAAACTAAATCCATAATAATCGATACAGGATACATACTTTGAAGACAGGATTACATTTCAAATAGGTGAAGTCATTCAACACTTAATGGTGGAACAGAATTAATTGATCGGTGATAGAGATTTTCAGCATTAAAGCGTTGAACAGTTGACCAACAATAAGGATTTGACAAATTCATCAGCTAAATATTTGAAAACCAGTAGCCAAGCTGTCCACTATGCTGGGGACAGGGCTACACATGTTCTGTTTATAAGGAATTAATTATTGTGATGCAAACTTAACATACACACAGTTTACTCTCACAGGAACACGCCCAGCTAAAGCTGGATGTCATGCCAAAGTGTCTGACAGGCAATGACAGTGAAAAACATTCTTTTTTTTTTATGGTCCACCGAGTCACTGAAGCAGCGAGATTTCTCTTGGTGCTGCTGATGGCGAACAGGTCAATATGTGAGTGAAAGAGAGAGCGTGCACAACAACAAGGTAAAGAGCTCTGCCCACAGCTCTAAAAGAAAGTAACAGCACAAAAAAACAAGTTAGAATCGTATTAAGAGAAGTGTAGAATAATTTCTTATCATTATGAAAGGATGATCATAAGAAGCTGTGGGTTATGAGTTTGAGCGGGTACCTCTATTCTAAGTGACTGTGGTAAAGTTACTGAAACCCAGCCTGCCCATGACATCTGTGCCATGAGTTTGTGAGTACTGAATGATAGAGACAGTGCTGCACATAGATGCACAGTATGAAAGTGTGTGTGTGTGAATGGCTGGAAAAAAAAAGTCCTGTAAAGCACTTTGACTGGTCATCAAGACTATGGTACTCTACAGTCCTTGACATTCATTGGAGAAACTTGAGGTCTTTTAGTTCCAGGAAAATAAATATTGTAACGAACATTTCTAATCAATATCAAACACATTATACTGATGGACAAAGAATCGTATCATCTTGACAGGGATTTAAATTGTAACATAAAAGGCAATGACACATAACAGTGCTTCATCCCTTCATTCGCAAGAGCTGTTGGAAATTGTGTTGAAATTTCTCTGTAGATCTGTCGTTTCATTGTCCACTGAACTCTTTGGTGAGGTCCATCTCAACTGCGAGCTGAGTCTGACCTTTTTCCTGTGCTCTGTCTGTGTTCACTGAACACGTTCTGCAATGTTGGAAATGTGTTTTCACCATGTTTCTGTTGATGCTGCAAAGGTTAACCTGAGCTTCACTGTTTCTGTCACAGTTGGAATATCTGCCACATATCTTTTAAAAAATATCTCGTTTGAATCTGCCCTGGCACAGAAAACTCACAAAGGCTTAAAGTCTGTCACAGCTACAACTTCTTCACAAATTCTTGCTGACATTTCTTGGTGTCTTTTCTCCCACTACAGCATCCAGGGTGCGTTAATACAAAGTATTAGACTCTTGTTTTCTCTCTTACTTTTTCTGACCAACTGTTGCATCCACCACATTGTCTCTGGAGTGACAAATTTCCCCTTCATTTTTGTTGTAGCGCTGCAGGACGTAAAGTAGTCTGTTTCTCTCTTGGCGACTAACTCCCAATGTGCGTCTCACATGTCAGTCTCCACACACACCAAGTCACTTTTGAACCGTATGACATCAGTGTGGAGGTTAGTGGTTTCTGCTCATAGCTGAGTGCGCGAGGGGAAGGGGTTCCGATAAATTCAACATTTGATATACTTTACAACTAGTGAACTGAAAGCTGAAGGCTGGGTAACGGCCCTCAACAGCTCCATGGCCTCCATTTGTACCTCTATAATGGTGGCTTATATCTAAAGAAACTGGTGGGAAATGTTACTGAAAGATTTTCATGATCACTGTGGCCAAGTGGCCTCTCTGCTGTTGGTAAAGCAAATATTTCAACCTCTTTCCAATGAAGAATGCTGCCTCAGTAGTTTGGTTGATCCCCTTTTGTAAAGAGTGAGGACTGCATACGCTGGATTCACGTCTACTCTGGCTCTCAAATTGTATCTGTAATACATAAATTCGAGTCTGGCCAACCATGTACAAACATTTATCTATTTGAAAATTCCAGAAATCTGTCTGTATGTTACTCGCTAGCTGGAGAAACCTCCTCTTATCGGATTCATAACATGAGTATATCTAAGGATCCAAAGAGGTGATAGTATTAATACAATTTGAACAGTGTTGTGCAATAATGCTTAAAAAGTGTTACCATAGAATGGTGTTCTTAGGAACTCAATAAATGTGCTTATCAAAATAAAATAAAAACATTAATATTTAAAATATTAATATAAAATCATAACTTTAATTGGTTAAAGTTGTCCCCCCCCCCCCTTTTTCTTCTGAAGTGGGAGTAGATAAGTAAGGTGAAGACTATGTGTGTGTCTGTGTAGATGTTAAATCAGATACTGAGAGTCAAAGAGAAAGCCTGTGAAGAGCCTAACTAACAATTATTTTCAAATAACAAATAGCAATATCACAGCATATATCAAACTTATAAAAACTCAGGAGAAAAAGCTGCATCCAGAATTACCACATGCCAAGCAAACAGCCAATTTTGGACACGTAGTGGTCACTGCACTGTTGTTTATTAAAAAACAATTATTAAAACAGTCCAGCAAAGCTGCGTAGAGGCCGATCCACACAGCTAACCTGCACAGGTTCTCAATTGAAATGACTAAGCAAGAGTTCCCACTCACTGAGGTTTAAATGATGACACATTTATTATTTAAATTTCAACTGAGGGTGCAAAATATAAACCTGAGGGTGCAGTGCACATGTTTGCACTTTCGTAGAACCTGACCTGTCGAAAAGGGACCTCACAAGCAAGTGCTTCCTCAGATATTCTTGCTGGAACCCACACATATGTAGGCCAATGGACAGAATTAGTTGCTGAGCAGAGGAAGGCACTGTCACATGTTGTCACAGCACTAAAAGGCAAGGGGATGGTCATGGTCTGACCCAGAGGCCAGACTATCAAGGTCTCCTGGATGCCCTGTGTCCCCAGCTTAGACAGGCTGCAGATGGGACTGGCAGCTCTCCAGGTAAGCGTCATCTGTCACATCAGCACATGGCAGATGCAATGAACCACAGCTCAGCACTTGCCCCTTCCTCTCAAAATACATCACCCGTGGGTCGGTCACTGTGGTTGAGGGCTGACCTTTCCACCACGGGTCCAACCACGAGTGTGACAGCTGTGCTGCAAGAGGCTGTGGTGCAGGTAATCCAGTTTAGTTTGTTTTTGTTTTTATTTTAAGGGATAAAGTGTTGTTGTATATAAAAGGCTGATAAATTATACAATTCAACTTAGTTGGAGCTTTTCAGTTTCCTTTTCTTTTTCTGCAGTTGATGAATTGTTCTCTCTTGGCTTGGCTTACACAACTTACATACTTTTTATTACAAAACCCTTTTGGTACACTGTGTCTTTGTTCTATTTTTCTCATTGTTGTGAGGTGAAAATGTGTCTTTTGTTTTCCCTTGTAAGTTTTAGTCATGGAGCCATTGTAAATTTGTCTATGGACATTTTTTAAATCTTACTTATCAGGAGAGAGGCCTGACAGCACAAAAACAGCAGAAGTGTTTAAAGCTGTTCTGCTGTCACAGTGCATTTTCAATATTAAACGGAAAGGTTGTTTAAAGATGTCACAACTCCAGCAACACTGTCAGTATCAAGAACAACTGTATTGTTATACTGTCAACGGTTTGGCTTGTGACCTTCATCACCGAGCAGAGAAGCTCAATAGAGAAAGGATGTTGCTAGTCTGGTGCAATTAAAAACAATGTCACATTTCATTTTTATTTTAGAAACAAGAATCGATTATGTCCAACAAAGAGGTGGCGATGTTGTTTCACTCAGGAGGAAGCATTTTAGATTTTAATTTTAAAAGCTTATTTCCAGATGGGGTTATGGTTTTGTGCAGGAACATGGACCCAAGCTCAAATTAAAGGTTTGTTAACTGTTTTACAATGGATCTTACTGGATTAGGAAATCTCTGGTGTGTTCGTAGTATGCATAGTGTGCTGCGTCATATTGGCTAAGCATGGCGGTGGTAACTTTGGTTAAGCCTGGGGGGCTCTCACTGAGTGGATGGCCGGTGAATGGTAGAGAATTGGAAGGCAGATACATAGATCAACAAATGATGATTAGGCAGGTAAGAGAAAGACGGATGGTTCCTCGAGGCAGACACAGCAATGAGACAGAGAAAAAGAAATACAGCCAATACTGGGTCGATACATATATATCTACAAATATTTATATATATATCTATATAAATAAATATTAATTCAAAACAATCCTAAAGAGGTGACGAAGAAGTTCATTCAGGATTACTCCCACTATCTATATGTACATTTTAAAGTAATTTTAATGTGGAGATTTTGAGAAAATGTTATGCAATGTCAGCTACTTTGTCATTATTGCATCGATAACTTGCTCCTATTAAGTATTATTTAGTGCTGTCAAACGATTAAAATATTGAATCGGGATAAATCACATTTATGTCATAGTTAACTGAAAATGAATCGCAATTAATCGGAAATTTGTTTCTATTCTAAATGTCCCTTCATTTGTTTTTATTCCGTCATTTTTTTTTAGTTTTAATGCTCATATCAACATTGAAAAGTGGATTGGCTTGCTTTATGCAAATGTTTTATTTTATTGAAAACAACATTGCCAAACAGGGCGGTACAAATTAAAATTATAAAGTGCACATTTCAGGTAAACAAGGACTCACCTCACCTATAGTGCAGTTAAACCATGGCTTAATATTTTCTTTTTTTGACTCCTCCCCATATTTGTGAAAATATATATTTTAGTTGGCGTGAAGGAGCTCTGAAATCACAGTGTCTCTGAGCGACTGAGCGGGACCAGTGCTCTATCTGGGAGCACACACACAGACACACACACACACACTCGCCCACTCCTGGTACTTCATGACGGCCTGATACGATGATGTTTTAAAAAAATATTGTGACTTGAACTATGTGTGGCGTAAGTGTGTGTGAAAATATGCAAAATCGTCTGTCACACGGCGAAAGGGTGAGGTTTGGCAGCTCTGCGTTAATCTCGCGAGAAAACAATTTACATCGTTAAAATGGGTTTGCGATTATATATAACGCGTTTAACTGACAGCACTAATATTATTAAAACCAGATTCATAATACCTTAGAAGTTCGACACCTGAAAAGTCATCACTCCATTTTTGAGTCCAGGTTACAACTGATCAAAAGTTTCAGAAAGTCCCCCAAGCAGTCTTGCAATATCACATTCAAGAGACCTAAAACATTGTTTAGCCCAAAATGACCTTGACCTTTGACCACTGAATTTAAATCAGTGAGTCCAACTGATTTTTGCCAGATGTAGAACATTCCTCATATGGTCAGTCCTAATATGACACATTCATAGTAACATGAGGTCACTGTGACTTTGATCTTTGACCTCCAGTCACCAAACTCTAATCAGTTAGTCTCCGAGTCCAAGTGACCATTTGTACCAAATTTGAAGACATTCCCTCAAGCTAACCTCCTATCCCTGAAGATGTTTCAGAGACACTGCATTCACAACGCAAAAAATTTGCTTTGTGAGGTCATAGTGACTTGACCTTTGACCACTAAATTCTGTACAGGTCATTCTTGCGTCCTACCTGAATGCTTGTGCTACCTGTAATGAAATTATCTTGGGTATTCCTGATGTATTAAGTAAAAAAACAATGCAAGGTCGTGGAAAGTTGGCCTTTTGACCTCTTTGATTCTAAATTAATGTTTCTCCCAAATTGAAGGCATTCCCTAAAGCAGAGCTAAGCTTAGCAAGAGCCTTTGTGAGGCCACCCTGACCTTGGCCTTTGGTTTCCAAAGTCCAGGGATTTAATCCCTGAGTTCAGGTGATGGTTTGTGCCAAATGTGAAATTCTTTCATGGTGTTCCACAGATATCATCCTACATGGCAAAAAAACTGTCCTTTGTGAGGCCACTGTTACCTTGGTCTTAAACAGTTCAATCTTGAGTCCAAGTGAATATCTGTATACAATTTGAAGAAATATCCTCAAGGCGTACATGAGATATTGATGTCACAACCTGTAAACTAAATGCTTACGGCCATTGGCTATCGCCGCTGTGGAGGCATAACAAAGTATCATCAATTATTGCTTTGCTTCCTGCCGGTTCCCAGCCTACAATTTTCAAATACAGTATTTTCAATCCATATAGCAGCATAACAGATGTTAGCTTTCAATTTCCCCTTAAAAACGTACTATGTATGTGTAAATTTCAATGCCACCATCAGTAGCTCCGTATTTAATTGGTACCTGCTCTGAAGGACTGATAGAGTGACTCATCCAAAGTGAAACTGTCATGTTTTGGCCCTGGGTCATAAATGGAAACCCTGCAGTATGCATCCCACTTGCTTGGATACAAGTGGAGTGGAGTTGTTCAGGGGTCATATAAATAAAACAGGGGCCACATGTACATGTGTACAATCAGTGGTGACCCCAGGGACCCATGTCGCTCTGCTTTGACAGTGCTCTGCTGGCTGTGAGTACTGGCTCTGTTTATTTGCACCAGGCTGTTGGGAAGTGGATGTATGTAAACTTATCAACAGCCCTCTGAGATATCTTGACCACTTGGGACTGGGTGTATGGGACAGAGCCTGATACATGAAACAAAACTGCTGCTGTGACCGCTGCTGGGATGGATATGTGCCATTAATATCCTGGAGGGCCTGTCCTATTTTATGTTTTCATTCAATTCCATCTCAAATGAATGAAAAACTGATAAAGGGATGCTTATGGTGTTGCTCTCCACATGCAGCTCACCTAAGTCTAAAGATATATTTCATGACTAGCCATTGTACAACATGGAGATTATCTTCAAAATAGATCAGAGCAGCTTGACACTCATTTAAAAACAGTCAAATGCTCCAAACTATGCTATGTCCATGACTGAATTGACCTGCCAGCCTCTTTCTATTAACCCCTATTTGCAAATTGCCATGCTCTTTTGGCAGTGTGTACAGTTTTTCTATGATAGAACACTACATGTTCCCGATTTGCTGGAAGGTTATTTTACCCACATAAGTATAAAACATGCAAGAGGTGTGTGCATTGGCCTTGTCGTTAAGATGCATTGCCACAACTTCATTGTGGCCGGGGTGCTTTGTTGCATTTTATATTGTATGCCCCCCCGCTACGTCCATGTTTCCTGTGTTTATCTCTACTGTCACTATCGATAAAGGCAAAAGCAATTGCAGTAAAACTTGGCTACCGTACAAATGGAAATAAAGTCTTTAAACTAGAATCATGCTCTGCGTGGCAATGTCGCCAAGTGTCTCTTAGGATTAACAAGTAACAGTAGCTTGCCTAAAATGACAGGGAAAAACTACACTTGTGTTTTGAGCCCAACTATTAAATACATACTCTTTCTCAGGTATGTTCATAATGTACAAGTGAGATGTACTTGATGGAGCATCTCCACTCTTCAGGCTGTTATCATGTCATGCATTGAGCTTTTGTGACAACCCACAACTAATGAAACTCTTACCTGCTTCAAAGGACCAGGATTGACTGATAGCATGATACATCAATGGTTCATTTAGAATGATTAACTCAAAAAGCAGATTTAATGGTCATTTGTGCTTTACCACGATTGCTCAAATTGAGCTTCCATCCATCCCGTTATTACATACAGCTACAAAGCTTATCCTTTGTGGGTTTCAGGGGGAGCTGGAGCCAATCCCAGCTGTCATTGGGTTTTCATTTTCCGGCTCCATTTCAGTTTCTATGAGGAGAAAAAACAAGAACCAAAAAAGTAAAATTGATATAACCTGCTGAGAATAATCAGATAGTAGGTAAATTTGAGTGTAGGAACAGAAAGCAATGCGAGAGAATCACACCTGCTGAATGGATTTGTTAGTTGTTAAACTGTGAAACCTCGCAGTTAGAATTTCTTCATAAAAACGGGTGTCAGGCGATCCGAACGCCCGACCAAACAATAATTAAAAGTTATTAATACAGCAGTTGAAATCAGCAATTCAATAATTCAAATCCAATTTTTATATCCATAGAATAAAATGAATAACCTTCAAACATATGGCTTTAACAAAGGCCCACCTTCTATGCTTGGAAAACACACACAATTTCGAGCCAGTGGATTGAAGGACAAAGAGGACCTTTTTCAGACATGGTACATTTGCAGTACCATAATTACTGCAAACACAATGGACATTAATTATGTATATGTCAGGTGAAAGATTTTCATGGTCTCTGTTTTCTTCCTGCTCAAGTACAAACATCCACACACTCAATTTGCCTCTCAATGTTTCCCACACAGCAGCCCACATATTTTCTCTTCGCTCCTTATTTTGAAAAAGCGTAGAGTGAATCAGAAATAAAACCCTGACTTGTATAAAGAAATGACTGCAGGGCAATATTTGATCAAGTCAGACAGCTCCATGCCTCGCTAATATTCAAAGGATTCTCTTGCCGCAGAAATGTGAATATGTAATGTATTCCCTGGTAACAAAACAGTACAACAGGGGATACACAAAGGGAGCTGAGAGGCAGTGCGGCGCAGGCAGCTACCACGCGCAAGCAAAAAGGAATAATACACCTTTGATGTTAGCATCATGGTTTGTCTGTAGCGTTATGAATAAGAAGGATCGAATCAGGTGTTACTTTGTTCAGTTCACAGACAGAGGACAATGTAGCCACAGGCCAAAAGCCTCCTCAGCTCTTTTCTCTTATTCTTTTTAGCTGAGTTGTCAACTCACACTGCTACTGCACAGTCATACAATACTGCCTACTGCAGAGATAATTTGAAGTGATGATCAGCAACATTTTGATTAAAACCAGAAACAATGGTTTCTAATGGTTTGACATGATGCATATTCACAGAAGCACATGACCTCTGTCGTTTCTTACAAGAATGAATGTTGACTCAAGTTGATAGACTCAAGACCAATATGAGACTTCCATCTGTGATATTTGACTTTCAAAGTCTGGATTTGTTTTTTCAGCAAGCCTCTGTCTTTGGACCTATTCTATGTTTGCTTTTCTGTCAATCTGGTTGACAAGTTTGCCGTAGGTCTAATTGATTTTCTTTCTCAAAAATATAACAGAATTCTCAACAATACAGTCACGGTACAGATCCGAGGAAAATAAAAACAATTAACGCTTATTTAATACTGTATTGTATATTTATATCAAATTTGATTTTTGAATTTTGCAGGGTGCGAATAAAATCAAAAGCTCAGAATATTGTGATTTATTGACTTCGTTGAGATTGGTTTTAAGTTATTTTCTATGCACAGTTATCAACGACATGACTTGAATTGTGTAATTTGAAGAAAAACAAAAAAGCAAACAATGAACTGTCTTGTTCGAGTGAATAACAAGTCAGTCAGTGTGTCACAAATATAATTACATTTTACCATTTTACCATGGTGTTATTAAGATGCGTTTAGAGTCAGATGTCTATTCACCCCACTCCATAATGATAAACATACCACAGAAATGAAGTTGTTGTTCACTGCAGTTCTGTGCAATGTATGTTTTTTCTTTTTTCTGTTCAGGCTGAAGGAAATGTCACAAAGCTTAAGAGGAGACAAAGAGTCAGGACTATATCCAACATGTTATGATTATAAGACCTTCAGGTGAATTCCATTGTGTTCCTTTATTTCCATATGCTCCCACATTTCTACTTTTAAGACGTCAGCTTTAGTCAAAAGCAAACAGACCCTTTTTGAATTCAAGAGTCGTATCCACTGTGACAGCAAATGAATCTTAAAAAGGTCACCTGTTTGGAAGCTTACGGAACTGAAATCTTGAGAAAACAAAATACTCCCCTTAGAAACATAAAGTACTTGGACTTCAGTGATGACATTTGGGCCATGCACACAAACATCACAGGCAGCTATATATACTTGTATTACATATGTATACGTATGATAACGTGATCTGTTTCATTAATATATATGTAGTCAAGGTCATTATTTACTCACCACTATGCCATTGGAGGAGTGGGTGAAGTCTTGAAGTCCACAAAACACTTTCGGAGTTTCCGGGGTAAACAGTGTTGCAGCCAAATCCAAAAATATTAAAGTTACTAGCGACCGGTTAATGTAAATGTAAAAAAAAAACTCCATACTGCTCCTTTACTGTCATCCAAGGGTCTGTACAGCATTACGGAACATTCATATTTCAAAACAGCGTCATTCACACCACGGTTTTTAGAATGGGGAAAAACAGCCTGTTTCCACTGTTTCCCCATATCAGATATTGTATGTAGCTACCCACTAGGCGCAGGACTTCTCATGTGACGACTGACTTTCCTGCCCAAATGTCTCATCCTTGTCTGCCTAATCCTTTGGGGTCAGTCACTACCCAGCCTGTAGCCTCAGTGGTTGCTCCAAGATTCCGGCCTGGTGGGGAGTTTTTCAATGTGCTGCGAATGTCACCTGTTGCTTAAGGGTCCACTGACAGGAACTTCTGTACCAAAGGCACTTCTTGCCGTGCAGCCCGCCTTAATCTGTCACAGCAAGTTATAATCCAAACATGTCGGCCTTACCACTTTTACCTCGTCAGGCAGTTGTCAAAACAGCGAGGACATTCATTAGAATATAACTGCTGTTGTCTGATTAAGTTACACAACCTTTTGTATGAATATACAGTGGAAAACAAAATGATCACTATAAGAAGATTTTTTTAGAAGAATTGCACTGTAACCCTTGAGATACAGATACACTTTATTAGTCCCATACACATGCACACACACACACGACATGCAATGGGGGAAATTTGTTTTCTGCAATGACCCATCTGGTGTACACAGGAGGAGACACAGAGCAGTGGGCAGCCATGCACGGCGCCCCGGGGAGCAGGTGTTAGGGGAGTAAGGTGCCTTGCTCAGTGGCACTTAGACAGTGGGGTGGGTTAGGGTAGGCACTTTGACAGTGTGGAACAGATCCAGGTGTTGTCCATCCAGGTATGTTGTTCTTGTTCTCACTCTGTGGAAAAAATAAGTGGTCGATGCTACAAAAAAAAATGCGTAGCTTCTGTTTTATGGTCCCGGAACTTGAGGGAAAGGTAAAATCGTGCACTCACACACATGCAAACACACACACACTCATTCCGCTACTCACTTCTCTCTCTCTCTCTTTCTCAAATACACACACAGACTCAGCTGAACGTCTCTCACCCGTTGCAGATTCATTTTGATTATTTTGTTGAAACTTTTCTATAGTAAAAATGTATTTCCGATCACTATAAACAAATTATTTTAACAGCATTTTATTGGGAACAGTGAATCACCACGAGCAATTTCCACTGCATATAAATGTTTAGTAAGAGATTATTGGGATTATTTAGTCATGCAGCCTTGTTGATACAACAACATGCCAGTGTGTGTAAACTGTAATCTGGCCTACTCGTGATTGGAGGGCAACGTCCACCAGCTGGACAGTAAATCCAGGAGACGAAAAAGTTAATCTGTTACTTTTCGTCAGTGTCAGTCATCCTTTGCTCTATCCCCCTCCCACTAATCACAGGCCTTGATCTCAGACTCTGCCACCACTCCTCCTTGGCTTGCATGGGTGAGTGTAAGCCGCAACCCTATGGAGCATCAGCATTTCTATGGGAGCAATGGATCCATGTGCTGTCATACCATGTGCGCTGGTCACGGCCTCAAAAGTCATAGGGACAAGTTCTGAAGGTCTCATTCATCTCGACCTGCTCTGTAAGTGCTCCAGTTGACTGAAATCTCCTCTACAAGAGTCCACATTGGAACAATTCCTGAGCATTCTGAGACCACCTAATCTAGTTTCAACCATCTCTCCAATACACAATGATTGTGGCACCCGTTCTCTTTAATAGAAGTCATTTTAGAAGACTCTTCACAGGATTGGCTGCAGTCTGCTTTTATTGCCAATTCTAACCTATTTTGGAATTGTTTTACTCTTTTCAAGAGGTTGGGGTTTCTGTATTCAACACATCATATTTGCTACAATTATTTTATTGTATTCTAAATGTGAAAAGAGCGTTGGCAATGTCTGGGCCCCTTGTCATTCATTTGTGCTTTAACATTTTGATGAACAAGGTCTCTCTCGCTGTTTTATTAGCCCACTCCCGTCCCTGTCTGCTAACTCTCTGTGCATCTATATTGAATAACATGGCTTTGCTTAAAGTCAGGGCCAAGCCTACACAAAGAAAGCAGACTAGGATAAACCATGGTATTCATAGCTGTAAATTGCAATGTACGCGTCTATGCGAGCAGAGCGGAAAGAAAATAAGTTATCAGGCGTCTCTTAGACAAAAGATTCCAAAAGCAAAATACCCTTAGTGTTAGAACTTCAATATTTTCTTTTCTCTGTAAATGCAAAACCAATTCTGCCATTTGGGGATTCTCTGTTAAAACATATTATTCCTGATGCAAAGAGTCACTGCAGTCCTTGTTATCTTTTAGAGATACAGGGACCATTTTTACATACTTTTATCTTCTCATGCCTCGACTGTTGCAGCAGTCCCTTCCCTTGTCTCAATCAAAAAATCTAGTGAAAGGCTCCAGACTGTACAGAGCTCAGCTGCCAGGCTTTTAACAAAACCCAAGATAAGTGGCGACATTTCGACCAGTTTAGCCTCCTTACACTCCCAGTATCTTTTAGAATTCATTTTGAGATCTTGCTATTGACTTTCGAAGCTCTTCATTGCCTTGCTCTCTGCCTGACCTCTTTAATGCATATAAATCTGTTTGTATCTTGAGATCCTGGGGAAGAGGCTTTTTTAGTTGTTCCTGAGGCGAGGCTGAAAACTGGAGGTGACAGACCATTTGCAGTGAGAGTCCTGACGCTATTTGAAGAAGCTGCCTGATGGAAACCAGGTCAGCAGACTCCATAACCTCCTCTCCATCTTTTCTTCAAAACATACTTTAATTGCGTAACTTTCCCTTGATTTTTGTTCACTGCCTCCATGCAGCATGTAATTGGGGTCATTAATTAATCGAGGAATTGTTTTAAGCATCTGCTTTCCTGGAAATTGTGGAAAGCATTTTTTATGGAGATTTAGCAAATTGCTTATAAATATAGATTATTATTTTCATTGTTATTCATCAATATTGGGAATTACCCAGAGAGGCTGAATGAGAGTACGCAAACGTCTGAGTCAGTTGCGGCACACATCCTGCCAGTAGCCTTTAACAACTCAAGATATATCAGAGTGAGCTCTTGTGAGAACACAGCAGGAGATTATCCCGAGGATTCACCTCTAGCAAATGTGTGTGCAGTAAAGAAAATGAAAAACATTAAAAAAATAAAAAAAACATCTAAAAGAGGTACCATACACGTACAAGACACAGACAAGGATATCAATAAAACAAATTATAAAAGAGATTCGAGCGCTTTTGGTGATAATGGTTGACGACATGTTGCCTTCATATTTTATGTCCTGCATCCTACATGCTTCGCCACGCTGGAGTATCTCGGGCTGCTTTCTTTATCTGTAAAAAGGCAAACTCAATTATATGGACCATTCCCGAAGTTCATGCCTGCCAATGGCTTAAGGAAGATAGCCTGTGTTACCTGTTATGCTCCTTAAAACAGTCATTGACTGGCATAATATCCTTTCACATTTATAGCTGAATTTCCCCCAAGAAATTAAGATAGTGGGTCAGTACAGATATTTATGTGCAGGTGTTGTTAACTAATCTAAGATCTGTGCCTACTGGCAGCCAGAGTCAATCCTGTGTTTCCATCTACAGCTGCGGTCAGGCTCGGGGCAACAGAATAGACAATCCAACAAAGGGATACTAAATCACATTGCTACAGCATCATTGACGTGCAGCAGCCAATTTTTTCTCCCACTATACTCGTTGACCTTTATCTGCAGGAGACACTGGGCATGTTATAGCAGGAAAGCACAGGTGTATTTGATAACAAATATATTAACAACTGGAATTGATGCAGGGCGCCTGTATT
This sequence comes from Platichthys flesus, assembly GCF_949316205.1. Taxonomy (NCBI): domain Eukaryota; kingdom Metazoa; phylum Chordata; class Actinopteri; order Pleuronectiformes; family Pleuronectidae; genus Platichthys; species Platichthys flesus. The sequence goes on from NC_084965.1 coordinate 17,211,807, forward strand.
GTGAACCGTGGCTCACTGCTACGACTTAGTGAAACAACTGATGGGACACATCCATTGTTAATGAAATGTGTTTCATCTGCGCTTCCCTGCTCAGACAAGTTCAAATGTCTGCCGAGAAAATGTCTCTTCAGAATGAAAGACAACGTCCACTGACAGAAGATATGGATCAGGATGGGATGGAAGGGCCTAAGTGGAGGCAGAAAAACTATAAATACAGACCAAAAGGAATCAAAGCCAAGCTGATGGCATCCTCATAAAAGAAGCTTTAAAGAATAAAATAAAATCAACCATCTCCTGCCCTCAATTGGCACTAATACCCTCCCAACAACAGAGATCTCAGAAACGGCTGAGAATCCTACCCATTACTTAGACAGCTTCTCTCTGATCACCCGTGATCAGTTTACCAAATTAATCTCAGGTTCTAAACCAACAACCTGTATCTTAGATCCCATTCCTACCAACTTACTTAAAGACATTCTGCCCCTAATTGATAGTTCGTTACTTAACATTATCAATCTGTCATTATCATCAGGTTATGTACCACAGTCTTTTAAAATAGCTGTCATCAAACCCCTACTCAAAAAACCCACCCTAGACCCAGAGGTTTTAGCCAATTACAGACCAATATCTAACCTCTCCTTCATTTCTAAAATCTTAGAAAAAGTGGTAGCCAATCAGCTGTGTGAGTTTCTCCAGGAAAATAATATATATGAAGACTTTCAATCGGGGTTTAGAGCCAATCACAGTACAGAGACAGCCTTGGCAAAAGTCACTAATGACCTTTTAATAGCCTCAGATCAGGGACTTGTGTCTGTCCTCGTTCTGTTAGATCTCAGTGCAGCATTCGACACAATTGACCATCAAATTTTATTACAAAGACTAAAACAGTTAATTAACATTAATGGAACCGCCCTTAACTGGTTTAAATCGTATTTTTCTGATCGCTCCCAATTTGTGCAAATTAATGATGAGTCATCTGTGCGCACCAAAGTTAATCATGGTGTTCCACAGGGCTCTGTGCTCGGCCCAATTTTATTCTCATTATATATGCTTCCACTAGGAAACATTATCAGGACACACTCGGTAAATTTCCACTGCTATGCGGATGACACCCAGTTATATTTGTCAATAAAACCTGAACAAAGTAATCAATTAACTAAACTTCGAACATGTCTCAAGGACATAAAAACCTGGATGACCCGCAATTTTCTCTTATTAAACTCAGACAAAACAGAGGTTATAATACTTGGCCCCAAACACCTTAGAGATGCATTATCTAATGATATAGCTGCGCTAGACGACATTGCCCTTGCTTCCAATGAAACAGTCAGGAACTTGGGAGTGATCTTCGATCCTGATTTATCCTTTAATAGTCACTTAAAACAAATTTCTAGGACCGCTTTTTTCCACTTGCGTAATATTTCAAAAATTAGACATGTCCTTTCACAAAAAGATGCAGAAAAACTAGTCCACGCCTTTGTTACATCGAGACTGGACTATTGTAATTCATTATTATCAGGCTCCAGCAGGAAGTCGTTAAAGACTCTACAGCTTGTCCAAAATGCTGCAGCACGTGTCCTGACGAGAACAAAGAGAAGAGAGCACATTTCTCCAATATTAGCATCGCTACACTGGCTTCCAGTTAAATCTAGAATAGAATTTAAAATTCTCCTCCTCACCTTCAAGGCCCTTAATAATATAGCGCCTTTATACCTTAAAGAGCTGTTAATACCTTATAAACCCACTAGAGCACTCCGCTCCCAGAATTCAAGCCTACTTGTCGTCCCTAAATTCTCTAAAGGTAGAGTAGGAGCCAGAGCTTTTAGCCATCAAGCCCCTCGGCTGTGGAATAATCTACCACTTTCAGTTCGGGAGGCAGTCACCATCTGTTCGTTTAAAAGTAGGCTCAAAACCTTTCTTTTTGATAAAGCTTATAGTTAGAGCTAATTAGTGCGCCAGAACGTTACTTGTTCTATTTTATGACACATGACACACGGAGCTTCTCTTTCCAGCTTCTCCTTCCTCTTCTCCATCCCTATCCCCCTTCCCCGGAATCCCTTTGCTTTATCACCCGCAGATCCAGGGCCTCTGTGGCCGCACCATGGATTACGGTTTGTGGATCGCACACCGGGGGTCGCGGTGTTGGATCCAGTGTGGCGGATTCTGAGTCATGTGGGCTGATCGTGGTGCTGGTGGCGGACCCTGTGTCGCGTTGGCATTGGGCACGGGCGGTGGACCAGGACCGCAGTGGTGGCTTGTGATGGGTCCTCCTGGTGGGCGGCGGTGGACGGTGACTGAGGACTGAAGTGGCGTCTGGTCTGGATGGTGGATCGTGGTCTAGATGGTTGCTGAGCATGGACTGTGCTTCATCAATGCTGCTAGAGACTTTGATTATTGATGATGTTCTCCTGCACGTGGCATCTATTGCACTTCTGTCCGTCCTGGGAGAGGGATCCCTCACATGTGGCTCTCTCTGAGGTTTCTACATATTTTTACCCTGTTAAAAGGGTTTTTTGTAGTTTTTCCTTACTCTTGCTGAGGGTTAAGGACAGAGGATGTCACACCCTGTTAAAGCCCTATGAGATGAATTGTAATTTGTGAATATGGGCTATACAAATAAAATTTGATTGATTGAAAGAGACTTTGGAATGGGCTGTTTGCTTGGCCTGTGGTACTGCTGGATGCCACCTTCTTTCTGAAACTGTAGGTACAGTTCAGCAGAACCCTGAAGCCGAGCCACAGCTGCTGCACTGAGAGTGCTCAAAGTTCTGTGAAGGTCGACTCAGTACGCACCACAAGCTGGAGACACGATGAGTCCCAGCGGCCGCTGCCACAGACTGCTGGTCGACCGTTTAGTCAAAGTTTATTCCTATCAAGCATTTTGTCTGTCCAAATTCAACTGCACTTCCTTTGGCCCTTGGGACAACACACATGACAAGTGTGAGGCAGATAAGAAGAAATGGTTCTAGAGACACGCAAGAGACTTGCTGACATATGCACACAACAACCTGTAGTTCATCGTGGCAGTATGTGGACTGGGTAAACAAAACAATGGGGATAGTATTGCTTGATTAGGTCCATTTTCAAGGTCGGATGCGGACAATTCTCTTTGTTCAGAATCCTCATTTTGCGTTACGAGTCATCTCCGTTTGAATGATTTGAAATTAGGCAGAGACCGACAGTTACAGTTTGAAATGTTGATTAAAATGTGCTAACAAACCAATTCAGCATGACAGTAATGTCCGGCTTGCAAATTGATCTAGTGCCTGCAGTAACCCACAGTGCAGCAATTCATCCTGCCCATGAAATACCCATCACAGCCATATTAGACCTAATGGAAATACAACACTGTCCATGTGCCATCAGCATGCTCTTTTTTCAAAGTATAGGAAGCATGAAAAGAAGGAAGGATGGAAAGTGTGATTGAGTGAGTGTCTTAAGGAAAGACAGAGAAATATAGAGGGAGTTAACTCAGACGCTGGCCTTCCAGTGCTCTTACATCATCTTTTTATGAGGGCCCTGATAATCTTCAATGGCTGCTGCACAAGAACCAAGTGGCATTCAAAGGGAATACTGTTAACTCTTTCTGACACCAGTGCCAGCGGGGAGAACACTGGGAAGACTTGGACGAGATAGATTAAGAGATGAATGGATGCAAAAGTGCATGGCTGGATTAGCGGAGGATGAAGGGAACAAATGCTCGGCCAGTTGAAGCACTGGTGAGAAGCTGTGTGTGAAGGAGTCTGAGCACAATCATTGTGGAAGGATTACTGAGTGACTCATATTTCTGCAGCCTCAAATGCTCATCAGATGTTAATATTTGTTTCTTGTTATGGATGGAAATTAGTGCTAGACCGTAAATCCCGAATAACTTGATGCAGTCTCATCGAACATTCATTTATTGTTAGCAATTGACACTGAGGCTTTCCATCGGTTTCTTTAACATTTGAAGATGAGCATATATCAAACAATAGCTGTTGCTGAATCTATTCAAAACGAACACAAAGCATGACTTCATTTAATTGCTTATCTCTCTCTCCGTCTTTGTTTTTCCTCCTACATCTGTCCAGAACCATGCAGGTTCTTTGCAGTGATGTATGGAACTCTAAACCATCCACAATCTCACAGATTCACAACTAAAATGTTGTCATTGGTCATTTGTGAATAGAAAAATATTCATTTTTGTTAATTTTCTATTGACACTCAAAACGTTTATTTTAACCAAGCCTGTGATTGCCCCCTGAATACAAAGCTTCCCTTTGCTTCAAGCTAAAGATCTCAAACCATCACCAATTCATTTTGTGCCTAAATCTGACTTGACGTGAACCATAGCAGTGACTAACTAAAGTGATTCATTCTTTTCCGACCTCACTGATCCGTATCTGTGTGAGTAGACTGCATATATTAGGGAAAACGGAAAAACAACTATTTTAGCCTTTTCAGAAAACATTGACAGATGATATGCACCATTTGTCTTTGCATTCCGACAATGATCTATTGAGGATTTGGAATTTGAAGTGTAGGTTGATATAAATAAGCTGTAGAACGTATCTCTAATCTTAATTAGTTGAAGAAGTTAGGCCACACTATAGTTTCATTTTGTCATTTAATAGCGATGCCATGATGATCTCATGATGTCATGTCATCAATCCATCATCTTTATCGCTTATCCTTAAAGGGTCATTGGAAATCTGGAGCCAATCATTCATACCACATGATAGAAGCAGAGGAACTTCTTGATATCACTTATGTCATATGGCATCTATATCATATACAAATTAATGACATATTTATGTAATGTTTGTACTGTTATATAAGCAATATACACTTCAGGTTGTCTCACTACTATGGAGAGATATTTTGGGAAAAGTATCTTTTGGACCATATTTTTTTGTTGATCTTCAACTTTGACCTTACAGTTTTACCAAACTCTCGTTAAGAGATACGCTACCAAGTCCCACCAATTTGATGAAATACACAAACACACACACACACACTCACACACAAACACACATACATTGTCATAGTCTGAGCAAGAATCATCCAAACTAATGAGAAATCTGATGTGAAATTGCTGAGCACATTTATTAATGTACCCAGAGCATGAATTTGTTTCATTCGGAGTCCTCGGTCTGCTTTCCTCTTGTTCCATCAGCATGTTAAACTATCAAATTTGCACGCAAGGTATTTGTGCCCCAGCCTTAGGACACAATTTACATTTTTAACTCTATAAACAGCATTTTATTCACCCTGCCCAACGTAGTATTGTGGCGTGTAATGATGGTTGCTGCCTCTAGGGGCTGCTAGCAGGACTTAGTGTAAGTAGACTTTGGGTCTTGTCGCTCGTTAAGATCAAACAGTGCCCCCCCACTATTTCCTAGTGTGGTTAACTATGAGGCAAAGTATAGGCTGGCGTCTTTCTATTCACAGCATATCCTCAAGCAAGCCAAGCCCACAGACCTGAACTCCATGGCAAACTGAAAATGAAAACTTCTTTTTATTTAGCAACTTAAAAATGACAGACTGCATAAGTAGTTTGGACAAATGGAAGATTGATGAGAGGTTAATGTTTCCTAAAGGTGTAAGAATTTTGAAAGCATTACGTTTTCTTTTTATCTTTAATAAATCCTGCTTTAATTTCATCTCAGTATGTTTTTGGTTGCATGCCTATATATACCCTGTCATTTCTGGGTTTTCACACCTATTAAACACAGAATAACCACACAGCAGCAGCTATAAGAACTAGCTACTGAGGTCAGTGTCAAAATTCTTGCTCTAATTGCCCCTATATGGCACCAGGAGGAGAGACCTAAAAAGCACAAATAAAAACAGAAGACCCACCCACGTCTTTGCAACATTATAAATGCTATGAAAATTGTGCTAAAGGCCTTAATGAAGAATCATTCTTGTGTATCGTGAGCCCACTTCCAACTGGACAAAAACTGGACAAAACAAAAATACACTACAGGTGTGTTGGAACTCAGCTTCCCTCTCTCTCATCCAGGTTTAGCCTCTGGAGAAGATGGTTAAGTTATCTTATTTGTGTGCACCTTCAGATGGCTTTGTGGACCCACACACAGTGAAGTGATGAGAATGGCCATATATTATGGGGTTGCGTTTTCTTCCATTGCTTGAGCAAGTGCCGTTAGGGGTCCTGCAGCCAAATTCGAGTAATGCGATATGAAAATTCAAAAACAGCATAACACCCACTGGTGTTGATCTTCAGTGGGAAAAGGTATCATCAGCAACCATTCGCATGATTCTGCAGCACCAGCTCTGAGCAGCAGTGATGGTAACATGACAGCAGGTGGAAATTGTAATTTCTGGACTTTTTCCGGCTTGACTGGTAGGGGGTCTACTATAAACAAGAGCTCTCATGGAAGCAGAGCAGGTTTGCCTTCTCTTTTGAGAATTAAGAAACCCTGTCTCCTGATGTGTTTGTGATGTAAAATGTGATTCAACATTTATTAAAAGAAAAATTGTTTAAAAGAAACATTTAAGTGATAAGTTCGACATTTTAGCAAGGTTCTTTTTTTCAAAAGACACCTCTACTTTCAGTAATGCAGATTTGAGACTATGGTTGTGAGCATGAACTGCAGGAGCTCAGCCCCCATAGACAATACTTGGTAATAAGGGGATTGCATTGTCGTGGTCACAGTTGAAATCTAATGTTGCATTCCACACACTGGACCTAAGAGTCTCACAAATACACTAACCTGAAATGATCTGTTTACGAAAAGTCATGTCATCCCCATTGGGGAGTCAGCAGGAAGTGAGTGGGTTCAGCAAGAGCAGGACTTTAATGTACATGCTCTATCAGCACAGCCTGAGGAAGCCGGGCAAATATTTTGACACATGAGCTGAACAAGCCATTTTAACTGGAATGAATAAGGAGCGATTCCCGAAACACAGCATACAGTTCTAAATGGTGAATGGGCTGTATTTATATAGCGCTTTTTTAGTCTTGATGTCCATTCAAGCGATTTACAGCACAGTTCATTGCCATACACCCATTCACACACACATTCATACAATGGGCAGCACTTTTTTCCAACAGCAAGAACTCAATCATCATTCTTTCTGGCCAGAAGATTTAAAAAATATATTCTTTTGTATTTATGAAGTTTCTTGTTGACCAGAGCAAAATGTCTTGCGGGCTCAAAAGCATATGTAGGGTAAAAAAATATAGGTCCCAGCAGAGATCGCTGATCAAACTGTCAACTGCGCATTGTGCAACTGCATGTGACTGTGACCCACAAGTCAAGTGGGGGTTGAAAGCCTCATGACGTCAGTAATAAATGGATCTGCCACATTCTGACTGATGCTTGGCTGGGCGTATCTGTTTCCATCAACAACTGACAGCGGAGTGAGTGAACTGGCTACAGTTTGAGTTGAGATGGAGGACTGACACTGAACAAACACCTGAGCGTCAAAGCGGAGGCCATCGACAGTGTTGTCTTTCCCTGAGATGGAGCCTGTTGTGTGTTAGCTGGCTGCAGCCGCTCTGGACTTTGTTGCTTATACATTTTTTCCCGCTGCTTTACTCTACTGTGGCACTCTATGTGTAGTATGTAACTTAATATTACTCATATACTTGTGATTATCAAGTATGAGTCAGATGCACAGATGCAAAGTGACTGGAGCGTAAATATCTTCTTGATTTTTATAATTTTGTATCACACATTATTAGCAGCATATACAGTACATTTTTTTTATTTCTTCCCATCGCCCCTTAATTAAAGAATTAAATACAGTAACGTTCACTCAGTGCATTTTCACTGATGTACTTTGTTCTTTTATCTGAGCACATTTTTATGAAAGCACTTCAATTTCTTTTATGCCCTTTTATGCCCTGCCCTCATACTCACTGAATAAAATCGAAAGGTTGAAATGAGGCTTCACATTGACAAAAGAGGCAAATGATTAAAAGACCTTGGTTATATCAGCATGATTTCTCAACTAATATTTACATAAGAAAATGTTTTAAGCCCTTTGAGTATTAGCAAGGTCCAGCATTACATTATATCCTCTGGTATTGATCCTGTAAGACAACTTGAGCTCCTTGACCTCATTTCACAAACAGATGCTGTGACATTGTGCCGGCAAATTCAAATTCAAATCAATCTCCCCTGTGAAAAAGAGCAGAGAGAAGGGGCAAGGGAGAAAGAAAGAAAGAGAGAGAGAGAGGAGAGAGAGAGGGAGAGGAGGATGGAAGAATGGGAGGATTGGAGACCTTAAATTAAAGGTGTCATCTTGCCTGGTGGAATTTTAATGAAGTGAATTCATCGTCTCTTCCAGCAGAGAGAGGAGCAAATAGGAGCTGCAATTTATCAGAAAACCAGAGTCAGAAGTCCCAAGTCGAAGCAAGAAGCCTCTCATCAATGCATTTAAAAACGACAGCAGCAGTTGTGAGAGGAAGTTTTCTCAAAGTTTAAATACAAAATTGAAATGACACTGGGGTGTGGCTGTAGAAGTAATGTCACTGATCCATGTGGGGAAACTGGGTCCCTGTACCTGTGACTGCCATTAAAATATTCAGTTTTGCAAATGTGGGATATGAAAATATTCTGTATTTTTGCAGGCATATCCAAATGTCTGGTGAGTAGATTGTATAGAACCTTGCTATTTTGAACTATATGAGAACATCAGAAAACAATATA